>NC_083783.1:5308506-5447953 GCF_015708825.2 Lethenteron reissneri
GGGAGGGAGGGGAGTGGGGGAGAGGGGAGGGAGGGAGGGTGCAGGGGAGCGGGGAGGAGGGTGGCAGGGGAGGGAGGGAGGGTGCGGGGGAGGGAGGGAGCGAGGGGGGAGGGGAGGGAGGGGGAGGGTGCGGGGGAGGGAGGGAGCGAGTGGGGGAGCGGGGAGGGAGGGAGGGTGCGGGGGAGGGAGGGAGCGAGTGGGGGAGCGGGGAGGGAGGGAGGGTGCGGGGGAGGGAGGGAGGGAGTGGGGGAGCGGGGAGGGAGGGAGGGTGCAGGGGAGAGGGGAGGGAGGGTGCGGGGGAGGGGGAGTGGGGGAGCGGGGGGAGGGGGAGGGAGAGAGGGTGCGGGCGAGGGAGGGAGGGAGTGGGGGAGCGGGGAGGGAGGGAGGGTGCGGGCGAGGGAGGGAGGGAGGGGGGAGCGGGGAGGGAGGGAGGGTGCAGGGGAGCGGGGGAGGGAGGGTGCGGGCGAGGGAGGGAGGGAGTGGGGGAGCGGGGGGAGGGAGTGGGGGAGCGGGGAGGGAGGGAGGGTGCGGGGGAGGGAGGGGAGCGAGTGGGGGAGGGAGGGAGGGTGCGGGCGAGGGAGGGAGGGAGGGAGTGGGGGAGCGGGGAGGGAGGGAGGGTGCGGGCGAGGGAGGGAGGGAGGGAGTGGGGGAGCGGGGAGGGAGGGAGGGTGCAGGGGAGCGGGGGAGGGAGGGTGCGGGGGAGGGAGGGAGGGGGCGAGCGTGGGAGGGAGGGAGGGTGCGGGGGAGGGGGCGAGCGGGGGAGGGAGGGAGGGTGCGGGGGAGGGAGCGAGCGAGCGTGGGAGCGAGGGAGGGGGCGAGCGGGGAGGGAGGGAGGGTGCGGGGGAGGGAGGGGGCGAGCGGGGGGAGCGAGGGAGGGAGGGAGGGTGCGGGGGAGGGAGGGGGCGAGCGGGGGAGCGGGGGAGGGAGGGAGGGTGCGGGGGAGGGAGGGAGGTAGCGAGGGAGCGAGCGGGGTAGCGAGGGAGGAGGCGAGCGGGGGAGCGAGGGAGGGGGCGAGCGGGGGAGCAGGGGAGCAGGGGAGGGAGGGAGGGATTGAGGGAGGGAGCGAGCGGGGAAGGGTCAACTCAGCCCCCAGCCCCCCCCTTGCCGCCCGCGCAGGTACATCCTGCTGATGACGCTGCAGGACCGCAACGAGAAGCTCTTCTACCGCGTGCTCACCTCCGACGTGGAGCGCTTCCTGCCCATCGTGTACACCCCCACGGTGGGGCTCGCCTGCCAGCAGTACGGCATCGCCTTCCGGAGGCCCAGGTCAGCCCACGTCAGCCCACGTCACAAAGACAAAGTTGTGCCCCGCCCCGCACAGCCTTAGCAGCGACCGCGTCGTCACGCTCTGGTGGATTCCTTCACTATTCTGGCAAATCGCCCGATTGATGCTGGGTTTGATGTGATGGATTTGCTCTCCAACACACCGGTGGGCTGAAGTAGTGTAAAGCAATTGGCGCGATGTTTAACGTGACAGACCGTACTGGCCGCGTCGGGTGGTGGAGGGTCACGACAATATTTATACGAACGCGATCTAACCCAAAAACCTTTATTATGAATACTTTTTTTCGCGAAAGGCTAAGTGTTGAACCTTAACAGACTGTTGGGGCAAGTGCTGTTAGCGAGCAGCACCTATGAAGGCCGGCATCGGCACATGAAGGTGGGTGGTTGGCCAGCACCACGCCCGGCCACCTTTGTCTCCCCAGTGGCGATGTTAACACACCGCACCAGGTGCTCATTTGAGGCTGAGTCGACCAAGGGAAGGGCCCAGGACCAGTTCAGATAATCATCACCGGTGTTGGCCGTGAGAGGGAATCGAACTCGAGTCACCAGGCTCGTAGTGCGACGCGCTAAGCGTTTACGTTGCCGCTCCCCACGCTCGCACACAAAGACAAAGATCCCCCATACAACCTTAACAGGCTGTTGGGGCAAGTGCTGTTAGCGAGTAGCACCTATGAAGGCCGGCAACGGCACACGAGGGGGTGGGTGGCCAGCACCGCGCCCGGCCACCTTTGTCTCCCCAGTGGCGATGTTAACATACCGCACCGGGTACTCATTTGAGGCTGAGTCGACCTAGGGAAGGGCCCAGGACCGGTTCAGATGATCGTCACCGGTGTTGGCCGTGAGCGGGAATCGAACTCGGGTCGCCGGGTCGAAATTCTTGCAAAAAAAGCTTCCCCTACTCTCTCTCTCATGAAAACGCCCCCTCCGTGGATGAAGTCGCAACGCCACCCCGTCGAACCCTAACCCCGCAAACCCCCCTTGGCTTGCAGGGGCTTGTTCATCACCATCCACGACCGCGGTCACATCTCCACCATCCTCAACTCCTGGCCCCAGCAGGACATCCGGGTAAGAGAAGCCCTGTAGCCTGACGTTGTTTAGAGTCGGGGGGCTGTGGGGGTGCAGTGGGGGTGCAGTGGGGGCGGGGGGGGTGGACGAGTGGGGGGGGGGCAGGGGGTGGGGGGGGATGGGGGGGGGGGGTCAGACAACTCAGTCCAGAATAAACTTCGCATTCGAGGTCCAAACATCGCACCTCCTGGCTTTGACCTCCCTCCTCCACCTCGGAGACCCTCCTGGAACCATCGACTGCATCAGAACATTGACAATCAGCAGCCCGATGCGCCACGTCCCCTTCGCGAATGGAAAGTTAAAGAGGCAAGCCGCAGGATTGCGGTTGTGGCCATGCAACCAAAACTGTGGACGGTGTCGTAAGCCCATAGAGACACACGGAGATGCATAGAGACGCGTCGAGATATATGGAGACCTATGGAGGTACGCGGAGACCCATAGAGATGCATAGATGCCTGTCGAGATCCATTAAGGTACAAGCGACACAGGAGTGCGTTTGTGGCCATGCAACTCAAACTACGGACCACGGAGTCAACCCTTGGGGACGCACGGAGACCTATAGAGTGTGCACCGTACCACCATTGGAACCTCCTTTGCCAGTTGCAAAATATGATAATTGTTTTTTTACCCGTATATCTGGCAACAAAACTGACACCTTTTGTTACACGGAGTCATGTTTGCATTGACCACAATACCTGCGGTCGGAATGCAAACAAAAAACACAACTCTGATAATGTATGCACTGTCCTTGAAATTGATGGTGTTGGACCATGTAAGACTAGGCTCTAAGAAAAGCTGTCTCGGGTGTGGACCAATCAATTCTGTTTACGTGACAAACCTTACTAATTGGCTGTGTGGGGGGGGTGGCGGGTTTAACGACACATTAATATATTTACGCGATCTAACCCAAATAAATACCCCGTATTATTATTACTGTTCAACACGTGGTAGTAAGCTTTCGTGATCAATATTATCCATAATACAGGTTTTTTTGGGCGGGGGGTTATATCGCGTAAATATCAATGTGTCGTTAAACCTGCCACCACCCGACACGGCCACTTAGTAAGGTTTGTCACTTAAACAGAACATGCCAACTAGTTACTATAATAATAGGGTTTTTCCCCTTTTTTTCTGGCAACAAAACTGAAACCTTTTTACAAGGAATCATGTGTGCATTAACCACAAGTTATTATATTTTGGTACTGGCAAAGGAGGTCTAATGACGGAGATGCTTACTCCGAGCTCTCATTACTTTGATAGTGCATTGTCTATGAGCTGTACGCCTTTTGGCGTCATCTGGTCCAACCCATGTGAGACTAGGCTCTAAGGAAAGCTGTCTCGGGTGTGGACCAATCAACTTCAAGGACAGTGCATTTATGATCAGTGTGTTTTTTATTTGCATTTTGACCACAAGTATTGTGGTTAATGCACCACATGATTCCTTGGAAAAAGGTTTCAGTTTTGTTGCCAGAAAAAAGGGGACAAACCCAATTATTATATTTTGGTACTGGCAAAGGAGGTCTAATGAACTAGTTACTAGCTCATTACTACTACCGCAACTACCGTCATTGGAAGTTATTTTAACCGACGACATCGATTGCTCCGCGCGTGGCTGCCAGGCGATCGTGGTGACGGACGGCGAGCGGATCCTGGGTCTGGGCGACCTGGGCAGCTACGGGATGGGCATCCCAGTGGGCAAGCTGGCACTCTACACAGCATGCGGCGGAGTGCGGCCACAGCACTGCCTGCCCGTCATGCTGGACGTGGGCACAGACAACCAGGCGAGACACAGCGACAACAACAACAAACAACAATAACCCAAGCTCATCAGAATCAGAATATGTGGCTTGCTCACCCGCTCGCCCGCTCACCCGCATGCCCGCACGCCCGCTCGCCTGCTCACCCGCTCACCTGCTCACCCGCTCGCCCGCACGCCCGCTCACTCGCTCACCTGCACGCCCGCTCGCCCGCTCACCCGCTCGCTCGTTCACCCGTTCACTCGTTCACCCGCACGCCCGGTCGCTCGTTCACTTACCTGCTCATTCGCTCGTTCACCCACTCGCCTGCTCAATCACTCGGTCATGTCGTCACTCACCTGCCTCTATATTCACTCAACTAGTTGCTCATGTAAATTTGTAACGTTGCAGTGTTACTACAAGGTGGCATTTTTCTTACTAATAATTATTACAAGAGGTCAGTCCTGAGAACACCAAGGACACGTGGCAACCATGCTGCTACTGGTTGCTGCTGGTTTCTGGTTGCTGCTGGTTGCTTCTGGTTGCTGCTGCTGCTACTGGTTGTTGTTGTTGGTTGCTGATTGTTGCTGCGTGGTGGGTGATGTCCCAGGCCCTGCTGGACGACCCGCTCTACATCGGACTGCGGCACCAGCGAGTCCGCGGGGACGACTACGACGCCCTCGTCGGCGAGTTCATGGAGGCAGCAACGCAACGGTGAGCAGCCCCTCCATCAACCAACCCCCCCCCTACCCACCAGCCCCCCCACCCACCCAATTATCCACCCCCCCACCCACCAACCCCCCCACCCACCCAATTATCCACCCCCCCACCCACCAGCCCCCCCACTCACCAGCCCCCCCACCCACCAACCCCCCCCCCCCACCAACCCGCCCCGCCGCCCGCCAACCCCCCCCCCACCCACCAACCTTCCCCACCAACCCCCCCCACCCACCCACCAACCCCCCCCCAACCACCCACCAACCCCCCCACCTAACAACCCCCTCCCCACCCACCAACCCCCCTACCAACCCTCCCCACCAACCCCCCCCACCCACCCACCCCCCCCCCCACCCACCCCCCCCCCACCAACCCCCCCCCACCCCCCCCACCAACCCCCCCCACCAACCCCCCCCACCCCACCCACCCACCAACCCCCCCCCCCCACCCACCCACCAACCCCCCCCCCCACCCACCAACCCCCCCACCCCACCCACCAACCCCCCCACCAACCCCCCCCACCCACCCACCAACCCCCCCACCCACCAACCCCCCCACCCACCAGCCCCCCCACCCATCCACCCTGGCTCAGATAATCGTCACTGGTATTGGGGAGCAGAATGAACACATTCAGATGCTCCCCGCAAACGCCGCTAATCAGAAACCCGCATCCTGCTGCTGCTGCCCGCGTGTTTCTCTCTTCGTGTCTCTCCCTGGTCGAAGGTACGGCATGAACTGCCTCATCCAGTTCGAGGACTTCGCCAACTCCAACGCGTTCCGCCTGCTCAACAAGTACCGCCACAAGTACTGCACCTTCAACGACGACATCCAGGGTGAGCCGCCGACGTCTCGTGGGGACTGTGTGGGCGTTGCTGTTGTTGTGTGCGTTGTTGTTGTTGTTGTGTGGGTGTGTGGGCGTTGTTGTTGTTGTTGTGTGGGTGGGCGTTGTTGTTGTTGTTGTGTGTGTGTGTGGGCGTTGTTGTTGTTGTTGTGTGTGGGCGTTGTTGTTGTTGTTGTGTGTGGGCGTTGTTGTTGTTGTTGTGTGTGTGGGCGTTGTTGTTGTGTGTGTGGGCGTTGTTGTTGGAAACATTTAGGCTGGCCTGCCTACGATCCATCCTGGGTTTAACCAGGCTGGATTCTGTGAGGAGCTCACAAATCCTTGAAAGATCTGGGCAAAGTCCCATCGGTGAGCTCCTCCGGCAGGCAAGGCTGCGTTGGCTGGGTCATGTAGCCCGCATGCCCAGCTACCGCATGCCTAAAGAGCTTTTGTTCGGCCGGATCGAGGGGGCTAAACGGGTGCGGCACGGGCTAGAGAAGAGATGGAGTGATGTGGTACAGGAGGACGTGGAGCTGAGTGGACTTGCCGATGACTGGTACCAGCGGTGTCAAGATCGGCCTCAGTGGAGGAGGCTCGTGAAGGACGCTACTGGGCAGTTGGAGGCAGTCGCCCTCCAACAACAACGGATGGCGGAGGAGTGACGCTCACAACAACGAGTGGAGCGCCGGGTGGCTAAAGCACAGCAAGTTGGTACAGTAGGGGGCACAGGTGGTGCATTAGCCAGTCATCTCGGTCATCTCGGTCAGTCGACCCGTGGCACCTGCTGGGTCTGCCCCGTGACCTCCTGCCAGCGGGCGTTCGACACTTCACGTGGCCTCAAGGTGCACTTGGCCTGGCACAAGCGTCGTGGTGACGTCACCGCCACTTAGTGGCGAATGGCAGTTGTTGTTGTTGTGTGTGTGCGTTATTGTTGTTGTTGTTGTGTGTGGGCGTTGTTGTGTGTGTGTGTTGTTGTTGTTGTGTGTGTGCGTTTTTGTTGTTGTGTGTGGGCGTTGTTGTTGTGTGTGGGCGTTGTTGTTGTTGTGTGTGAGCGTTGTTGTTGTGTGTGTGTGGGTGTTGTTGTTGTTGTGTGTGTGTGTGGGTGTTGTTGTTGTGTGTGTGTGTGGGTGTTGTTGTTGTGTGTGTGTGTGGGTGTTGTTGTTGTTGTGTGGGCGTTTTTATTGTTGTGTGGGCGTTGTTGTTGTTGTGTGTGTGTGGGCGTTGTTGTTGTGTGTGGGTTGTTATTGTGTGTGGGTATTGTTGTTGTGTGTGGGTCTTTGGGCGTTGTTGTTGTTGTTGTGTGTGTGTGTGCGTCTGCCCTACGTGCGTGCGTGCGAGTGTGTGCGTTAGTGTAGCTGCGCTACGAACTACGAACCTGGCGACCCGGGTTCCATTCCCGGTCACGGCCATCACCGGTGACGATTATCTGAACCGGTCCTGGGGCTCCCCTAGGTCGACTCGGCCTCAAATGGGTACCTGGTGCGATGTGTAAGCATCGCCACTGGGGCGACAAAGGCGGCCGGGCGTGATGTTGGCCACCCACCCCCTCGTGTGCCGTGCCGGACTTAAAAAGGTGTTCGCTAACAGCACTTGCCCCCACAGTCTGTTAAGGCTATACGGGGATCTTTGTCTTTAATCTGTGGGAGAGCGGTGGTGCAGCAGTTAGCCGCGCTGCCCTACGAGCCTGGCGACACGAGTTCGATTCTCGCTCACAGCCAACACCTGTGACGATTATCTGAACCGGACCTGGGCATCCCCTAGGGTGACTCAGCCTTAAATGAGTCCCTGGTGCAGTGTGTAGTAAACATCGGCACTGGGGAGACAAAGGCGGACGGATGTGCCGCTGGCCACCCACCCGCCAAAATTGGTGCTCGCTAACAGCACTTGCCCGAACAGTTTGTTAAGGCTATACGGGGGATCTTTGTCTTTGTATCTGCGGGGAACGGTGGTATAGCGGTTAGCGCACCGCGCAACGAACCTGGCAACCCGAGTTTGATTCCCTCTCAGGTCAACACCGGTGACGATTATCTGAACCGGACCTGGGCCTCCCCTAGGTCAACTCAGCCTCAAATGAGTACCTCGTGCAACCGTAGTAAGCATCCCCACTTGGGGAGACAAAGGCGGCCGCGGCGCGGTGCTGTCCACCCACTCGCTCGTGTGTCCCGTGCCGGCCTTCGCGTGCCGCCACTCGCTCCCACCACCACTTGCCTGTTTTGACAAGGCCCACGTGGGTCGCCTTTGCCTTTGCGTGGCGCAGGCACGGCGGCGGTGGCCGTGGCGGGCTTGCTGTCGGCCCTGAGGATCACGGACACGCGCCTCTCCAGCAACACCTTTGTGTTCCAGGGTGCCGGAGAGGTAACAGCTCAAGGTCACCCCTTACCCTGCCGCTCCCCGCAGCACCTGGCGGTCAGCCGTGACGCCTCATCTCGCCGGTCATGTCTCGCCGCGGTGGCGAGATGTTGTTAACTACCTCGCCTGGTTTGCAGGAGGTCGTGGGTTCGATTACGATCCTGACACCTGCTGTATATTTGGAGTTTGCGTCTCTCTTTCCTCGTGGTTGGGAGAGATGTTAACTACCTCGCCTGGTTTGCAGGAGGTCGTGGGTCCCATCTAAACCGTGACATCTGCTGTATATTCAGGTGGGACCGTCACAGCTAAATAAGTGATACAGTAAATGTAGCTGTGACGGTTCCACCTGAAGATGGAGACTTGTGTTGCCTCCGAAACGTCGTGATTTAATTGATTTATTTTCATTTATTATTATTTTATTTCTATTATTTTTTACCTACGTGACTTTACCGAAAAAACCTAATAGTATGAATCCTCGCAGTCACGAAAGCTTCAAATCTAAAACATCATCTAACTGGACACCTGTGAAAAAGAGCTTCACGGCTCTTCGGATTCCTCCAGTATAAATACATTTTCTGATTGTAATATCAATGCAAGTTTAGTGACGTATATATTGAGTCCCTACGCCGTGGGCTATTGAGAGATGAGTGTAACTGCGCATTGTCAAGCCTCTCTCTGGCACCAGAGGATGTGACAGGCGAGGTGAACCCGAGAGGGCACATGACGAGGAGAGGATAACGAGGTGGGGGGGGGGGGGGACAGGTGATGAGAGATGACAGCTGGTGGAAGGTCACGCTCAGGAGATAAAAAAATGTAACCCGTAAAAACAAAGTTTTTCACTATAAATCCTTTATATGCATGGCGGCTAGAGTCCTCTCGTCCTCTGGCTTGAGATGGCTGCCACCTATGGGTCAGATGATTGCCTGCCACCATTAAGCAATTGGTAATTAAATATAATTTTTTTTTTCCTAAAAAGTGTAAAATTTTGGAAAACAATTTTCACGAAAAAAAATTGTCACGCACAACGAGTCTGTGTGCAAAATGTCAGCTCGATTGGGTCACGGGAAGTGGGTTAAAAAAACGACCGAAAGATTTGCACGGTCGTAAGCGCGCAAGCAAGCAAGCAAGTGAACTTAATATAAAGGATTTAAAAAGGGGGTCCTGAGAGCCGAGCGTGGCTGTCTTCTGGAATCAACCTGCCGGGCTATGTCTCTTCAAACTTCGGTCGTCAATTTCGACATCGTGGGTCTGGAAGTACGTTTACTGCCTGACCCGGTTATGTAGTTACCCTGTTGGGGTCTAGCTAACGAGTAATACACGTGTTGCCTCCCAGCTAAAGTGTGTGCCTCCGTGGCCCCCACTACAAAAGTATTATCATGATAATAAGTACATAGTTGACGCCCTTAGGGACGAGCCAATGTTAGCGCAGTTACCGATCGTCGCCACTGGAGGTCGCTGGTGGCACAAATCTATTTTGTGACACATCACGGAAGGGAGAGGAAGAATATTTCACAAAATCGTGGAAGAGGGGGGAGAGCCCTCGATGTGAATGAACCATGTTGAGCGGCGAAGACAGTGGGTAGGAGGGCGAGGGAGATGTTAACTACCTCGCCTGGTATACAGGAGGTCGTGGGTTCGATCCCGACCCTGACGCCCGCTGTATTTTGTCGTTTGCGTGTTTCTCTCCCCGTGGTCGCATGGAAGTTTCTCCGGGTCCTCCGGTTTTTCCATCCACATTCACAAACAACGTTCGTTTGGAGCATTTGGCTACGATCCACAATATAAGCCACTTTGTTGAGCTATCATATGTGGCCAGGTCGCTTCTGAATTTGAGCTCGATAGCTCCGGTTTAATAGTTTAGCTGTAAACTTGTACACGGGGGGGAGGGGAGGGGCAAGGGGGGGGGCACTCAGATCAGAACTTTTACGTAGACTGCAGGAGAAATCCGATGAGCTATGAAGCTCTTCTTCATCACAGATGTCCAGCATGGGAAAAGAGGGCCCCAACGCCATCCACGCTGAGCCACTGCCGATGGCCGGGAATTGTGACCCCACGCCCCCCATCTCTCCACCATGACCCCGTATACAACACTTCTAAAGTTTCGTTTGAGAGGAAGTGAAGGGAGTGCTTTCAAGTGTGTTGAAATGAGATGTGTGGCGTACAGGAGGGCACCTCTATTAACAACAAGGCGTGGAAATTGTTGTCATTATCACCGGTGGGGGTCGCTAAGTGCACCAGCAACTACAACAAACTAAACTATGTTTTTTATTTTACCAGGCAAGGGCCCGTTGAGCTATACAGAAGCGACTTGGCTATCGCGAATGAAAGCCCAACGAAGTGGCTTTTTGTCGCGTTGAGATTTAAAGCAGCCAAATACTCGAAACGCGCGACGTTGATTCTAAATGTGGAGGGAATAACCGGTGGACCCGGGGCAAAATCCACACGACCATCGGACGACGAGAAACACGCAAACTCCAAATATACAGCAGCAGCCATCAGGCTCGGGGTCGAACCCACGACCTCCTGTATACCAGGCGAGGTAGTTAACATCTCCTAGCCACCGTGATGATGATGAGAGAGAGACACGCAAACTCCAAATATACAGCAGCAGGCGTCATGGTCGTGGTCGAACCCACGACCTCCTGTATACCAGGCGATGTAGTTAACATCTCCTAGCCACCGTGATGATGATGAGAGAGAGACACGCAAACTCCACATATACAGCAGCAGCCGTCAAGGTCGGGGTCGAACTCACGACCTCCTGTAAACCAGGCGAGGTAGTTAACATCTCATAGCCACCGTGATGATGATGAAAGAGAGAGAGAGACACGCAAACTCCAAATATACAGCAGTCGTCAAGGTCGGGGTCGAACCCACCCCGAATGACCACCTGTGTATTTAACGGTAGCTGTAGTAGTTGGCATGTTCTGTATACGTGACAAACCTTACTAAGTGGCCATTTCGGGTGGTGGCAGGTTTAACGACACATATTTACACGATCTAACCCCAAAAAAAACTCTTATGGATAATATCGGTCGCGAAAGCCTACGTGTTAAACTATTATTATTATTGTTGTTGTTGTTGTTTGCGTTCCCCGCAGGCTGCCATGGGCATCGCGCACCTGCTCGTGATGGCCATGCAGAAGGAGGGCACCGCACGGGAGGCCGCCCTCGACAGGATCTGGATGGTTGACTCCAAGGGGCTCATCGTCAAGGTCCGTCCGGGTCGTTGTTGTTGCTGCGACTTTTATTATTGTTATTGTGGTAGTGGCGGTGGCTGTGATGACCGTTGTGGTGGTTGTGGATGACAGTAATCGTTGTGGTTGTGGTGGTGGTGGTGGTTGTGGATGACGGTAATCGTTGTGGTGGTTGTGGATGACAGTAATCGTTGTGGTTGTGGTGGTGGTGGTTGTGGATGACGGTAATCGTTGTGGTGGTGGTTGTGGATGACAGTAATCGTTGTGGTTGTGGTGGTGGTGGTTCTGGATGACGGTAATCGTTGTGGTGGTTGTGGTGGTGGTTGTGGATGACAGTAATCGTTGTGGTGTTTGTGGTGGTCGTTGTTGATGACAGTAATCGTTGTGGTGGTTGTGGATGACAGTAATCGTTGTGGTGGCGGTGGTTGTGGTGGTGGTTGTGGATGACAGTAATCGTTGTGGTGGTTGTGGATGACAGTAATCGTTGTGGTGGTTGTGGATGACAGTAATCGTTGTGGTGGCGGTGGTTGTGGTGGTGGTTGTGGATGATAGTAATCGTTGTGGTGGTTGTTGATGACAGTAATCGTTGTGGTGGCGGTGGTTGTGGTGGTGGTTGTGGATGACAGTAATCGTTGTGGTGGTTGTGGATGACAGTAATCGTTGTGGTGGTTGTGGATGACAGTAATCGTTGTGGTGGCGGTGGTTGTGGTGGTGGTTGTGGATGACAGTAATCGTTGTGGTGGTTGTTGATGACAGTAATCGTTGTGGTGGTTGTGGATGACAGTAATCGTTGTGGTAGCGGTGGTTGTGGTGGTGGTTGTGGATGACAGTAATCGTTGTGGTGGTTGTGGATGACAGTAATCGTTGTGGTGGTGGTGGTGGATGTGGATGACAGTAATCGTTGTGGTGGTGGTTGTGGTGGTGGTTGTTGATGACAGTAATCGTTGTGGTTGTGGTTGTGGATGATAGTAATCGTTGTCGTGGTGGTTGTGGTGGTTGTGGATGACAGTAATCGTTGTGGTGGTGGTGATTATAGATGACAGTAATCGTTGTGGTTGTGGTGGTGGTGGTGGTTGTGGATGAAAAGTAATCGTTGTGGTGGTGGTGGTGGTTGTGGATGACAGTAATCGTTGTGGTGGTGGTGGTGGTTGTAGCTGACAGTAATCGTTGTGGTGGTGGTTGTAGCTGACAGTAATCGTTGTGGTTGTAGTGGTGGTGGCTGTGGATGACAGTAATCGTTGTGGTAGTGGTGGTTGTGGATGAAAGTAATCGTTGTGGTGGTGGTGGCTGTGGATGACAGTAATCGTTGTGGTTGTAGTGGTGGTGGCTGGGATGACAGTAATCGTTGTGGTGGCGGTACAGGGCAGGTCGAATCTGAACCACGAGAAGGAGGTGTTTGCCCGTGACCACGCGCCGCTGCCATCGCTGGAGGAGGTGGTGCGCACCGTCAAACCCACGGCCCTCATCGGTAACCCCCCTGCCCCCTCCTGCCCCCCCCCCACCACCCCTACACCCTCAGAAAACAACACACAACACGCGCCTCTTTCCCGCGATACAAGCAACAGCAGCAAAAAAAAACAGATCAACGCCCAACCGGGAATTTAACTCTCAAACTTTCGGATTCGCGAGCGGCGGCTCCATCGCTCGGCGCGCCCCCCCGGGCCAACGAGGCCCCCCCCCCCCCCCCCGCCCGGTGCGCTGCGAGCAGGCATCAGGGTCGGCATCGAACCCACGACCTCCTGCATATGAGGCGAGCTCGTGAACGTCTCCTAGCCACGGCAGCGCTTACGGGGAGTGGCGCGCGGTGGCACAAGCCAGCGGGGCTGTGCTGACGCCGACGGCCGCTCGCCGCGAACGAGACCGATGGAAAAACTTCGCCCCTGTCGTCACGAGGACGCCGCCGCCACCGCCGCCGGATTATTAATTCGGAAAAAAAAGACAATCGGATTCAGCCCAAACGCAAACACAGCAAGCGGGGGGGGGGGGGGGGGGGGGGGGGTCCAGCGAGCCGCCGTCGCCACGTAGCCGCAGCTGCGACGGAGCGATACGCATCGAGAGGCGTGCGGCGGCGATGACACGCGACAAGCGTGCGAGCGGACGCTCGGTCGCACTCGCAACGACAACAACGACGACGGCGACGACGGCGGCGGCCAGAGGCTTTTAATAGCCGCTCCGGTTCGGGCGCGACATTGACGCTTGTGCACATGGCCCGGTGTGCTCGTTCGTGTGTCGTCTGCGTGCGTCTGCGTGTGTGCGCACGTGCGTGTGTGCGCACGTGCGTGGTGTTGGCCCACCCACCCCCCTCGTTGTGCCGTGTCGGCTTTTGTAGGTGCGACTCACGAACGGCACTTGCCCCTAACGTCGGCTAAGGTTACGGGGGATCTTTGTCTTGTACACGTGTGTGTGTGTATAGTGGGGAGCGGTGGTGCAGCGGTTAGCGCGCTGCGCCACGAATCCCGCGACCCGAATTCGATTCGCGCTCGCGGCCAACACCGCTGACGATTATCTGAACCGGTGCTGGGCCTCTCCTAGGTCGACTCGAATTAGTACCTGGTGCGGTGTGTAAACATCGCCACTGGGGAGACAAAGGCGGCCGGGCGTGGTGCTGGCCCCCGCAGCCCCTCGTGTGCAGTGCCGGCCTTCGCAGGTGCGAATCGCTAACAGCACTTGCCCCAACAGTCTGCTAAGGCTACACGGGGGTGCGTGGGGGGGATCTTTGTCTTTGTGCATTCCAGGCGTGGCGGCAGTGGGGGGGGCGTTCACCGAGGGCATCCTGAGCGACATGGCCACGTTCAACAAGCGTCCCATCATCCTGGCGCTCAGCAACCCCACCAGCAAGGCGGAGTGCACGGCGGAGCAGTGCTACCGCGTCACCGAGGTGCCCGCCCCCTCGCCCCCTCGCCCCCTCGCCCCCTCCACCCCCTCGCCCCCTCCACCCCCTCGCCCCCTCCACCCCCTCGCCCCCTCCACCCCCTCGCCCCCCTCCACCCCCTCGCCCCCTCCACCCCCTTGCCCCCTCCGCCCCCTCGCCCCCTCGCCCCCTCCAACCCCTCGCCCCCTCCACCCCCTCGCCCCCTCCAGCCCCTCGCCCCCTCCACCCCCTCGCCCCCTCCGCCCCCTCGCCCCCTCCACCCCCTCGCCCCCTCGCCCCCTCCACCCCCTCGCCCCCTCGCCCACTCCACCCCCTCCACCCCCTCGCCCCCTCCACCCCCTCGCCCCCTCCACCCCCTCGCCCCCTCCACCCCCTCCGCCCCTACGCTGTGCTGGCTTATGACAGGTGCTCGCTCAACAGCACTTTCCCAACAGTCCGGCTATACGGGGGATCTTTGTCTTATGGCGGTGGGTGGCTTGTGATCCAGTGCTGTGGAGGTAGCCGCGAGGGTTGGTGGACTGCCGCACGAATGTTGCGAAACCCTCACCCCCTCGCCCGTCTAGCCGTGGGTGTTGAGGTGGAGCCGCCTCCCCCTGGCGTGGCCAGGGGGAGGCGGTGCGGCACAAATGTGGACCCCCACCTGGTCCGGCTGTATGGGATCGAGCGTTGCCCCCTCGCACGCGTGGGTTTTCCTCCCACGTGCACAAACGCTCGTTAATAGAATTGGCCAAACACCCTAATTCTGGGGCTGAAAACAACTTAATATATAGAGGACTGCGGAACCCGGGCAATCGTTGGTGCTGCCAGCTCACCGCCTGGTTGCTGCCTCCCAGCTTTGCCTGTGCGATGTAGTTCATTCAACGCAAATATATGCAACAAAACTTGGTATTATTAATATCGTTAAGCTCTTGGGGTCTTAAGATTGCTACAACACAGAGGCGGATGTTGAAACTTCCCCACGGGAAGTGGTGCGGGGCGGTCCCTTTTAAAATCGTGCCCTATGCATTAATCGTAAAACAAAATTGTTTGTCTCTGATGAATAGAAAGACTCACGTGGTGGGGGTCCCCGCTGCATTTCTCTCTATCGGCTGTGTCACCCCTTCAAAACGAGCTTCTTCGCTCGATGGACTTTACTCGGGAAATTCTCTCTCTCACCGTGCCTCTCCGCATGCATCTCTCTCCTGTGCGTGTCTCCGCCTATCTTTCCCCATGCATCTCTCTCCTCTGAGTGTCTCTCACCGTGCCTATCTTTCTCCATGAATCTCTCTGATGTGCGTGTCTCTGCCTATCTCTCCCCATGCATCTCTCTCCTGTGCGTGTCTCTGCCTATCTCTCCCCATGCATCTCTCTCCTGTGCGTGTCTCCGCCAATCTTTCCCCATGCATCTCTCTCCTATGTATGTATCTGCCTATCTCTCCCCATGCATCTTTCTCCTATGCGTGTCTCTGCCCATCTCTCCCCATGCATCTCTCTCCCGTGCGTGTCTCTCTCACGCTCCGTGCGTGCCTGCAGGGTCGAGGCGTGTTTGCGAGCGGCTCCCCGTTCGCGGCCGTCTCCCTGCCCAGCGGCCGCACGCTGCACCCGGGCCAGGGGAACAACGCCTACGTGTTCCCGGGGCTGGCGCTGGGCGTCATCGCAGCACGCGTGCGGCACATCACCGACGAGGCCTTCCTCGCCACCGCCGAGGTGACGGCACGCGCACGGCACGCGCACGCACGGCACACGTTCTCACACACACGCACACGAGCACATACGCACGCACACGTGCACACGAGCGCACACGCACACGTGCACACACACACACACAAAGATCGCCCGTTTAGCCTTAACAGACTGTTGGGGCAGGTTCTGTTAGCGTGCACCTCAGAAGGCCGGCACAGCACAAAAGAGGGTGGGTGGCCAACACAATCGATTCCGATAACGTTAAGGGACGGAATCGGAATCGGAAGAAAAACTGATGACGTACATGTACATGTACGTCATCGTAATGGTAAAAGGGTTAACCGCGCTTCTCCACCACTGCCGATGCAGCAGCAGCAGCAGCGGCAATCGCCACAATCAATCATTTGTCTCGCAGATGATCGCTGGGGAGGTGACAGACGCGCACCTGGCAGAGGGACGTCTCTACCCGCCGCTCAGCTCCATCAGGGACATCTCCTTCAAGATCGCGGTGAAGGTACGGCGAGTGAGCACCGGGGGGCGATCGTGCGCCAACAGCGCGCTGGCCCGGGCTGCGTGAGCCCATGCCACGCTGGCCCGGGCCATGTGGGCCGAAGCCAAGTTGGCCCAGGCTGCGCTGGCCCAGGCGACCTGGGCAGGCGCAGCTATGTGGTCAGACGTAGGACAACATTGTGTGTGTACTGTGTGTGTGCTGTGTGTGCTATTTGGCACGCAGCTGCCTCCTGGAGCGGTGCATTGTGGGTCGGGTGACCCACAATGCACCGCAAAGCAGTTTCGCTTTGCCCGGTCCCTTTTTTTCGTAAATCATCTACCACCTCGCAAAACGAAGGAAGCCTGTACACATTTCTCCCACTCTCTCACTCTCTCTCGCTCTCTCTGCCTTTCTACCCGTCTCTCACTCCCCCGTCCCTCTCCGTCATCGCCGTCGTCCCTCCCTCTCTCCGCCACCAGATTGTGGAGCAGGCGTACGCGAGCGGCATGGCGAGCCTCTACCCAGAGCCGCAGGACAAGGAGGCGCTGGTTCGATCCCACGTCTACAGCCCCGACTACGACTCCTTCGTCCCCGACTGCTACACGTGGCCGGCGGCCTACAGGAAGACGCAGACCGTGTGACGCGAGCGTCGGTGCCGAGAAGGGTGATGGCCTCGGGGGCGTGGGGGGGGGGGGGGAAGTCACCTGAGGTCATCGTCCATGCCGTCGGGGTCACTTGATTTCGGCCCATCGAGCTGACTGAACTTAAACTAAACTTTTTAAAGTTTATCAGGGAAGGAAGGCTCACTGAGCTATATGGTAGCTATCGCTAATGATAGCTCAACGGAAGTGGCTCGTCGTCGCGTGGAAATTCATAAGCAGCCAAAAACTCAAACGCGTGACGTTGATTCTTAACGTAGAGGGGAAAAGCCAGAGGATCCGGAGAAAAATCCACGCGACCACGGGGAGAGAGACACGCAAATTCAAAATATACAGCAGGCGCCAGGGTCAGGATCGAACCCACGACCTCCTGCATACCAGGCGAGGTAGTTAACATCTCGTCATCGCGAGTTGCAGGAGACATCCTGCAACTAGGAAGATCACGTGATTCGTCGTCGTCACTGTCGTCTCCCTCCCCGTCGTTTTTACTGCTTCTGTCGAATTGTGCGGCGATGCTGCTGCGCTGCCAGCGGTGCACAAGCACAACTAACAACACCAACTCGCCACGTTGATCAATAACGCTGCGTGGCCTTCAAAAAAAAAAATATATATATAGCAGGCGACATTGCGGGAGAAATGACCCACATGTGCTATGAAGGAGGCCACAGTGTTACCAACGGACGTGTTGAGTTTTCTGTTTTTTTTCTCTTCTTATCAGAGGTTTATTCAGGGCGTTCATCGACAAATGATTGTAATGCATGGGGAATATTTACGTCTGTCTGTCGTCCAATCTTCCGTCCGCTACCCGGGGTAGCCTGATGCGTCGCGGGGAAATTGCTTGCATCCGTGTGCGTCCGCGCGTTTCCCACCGCGTGTCTCTCTTCGTACGCTCTTAACAACCCCAACTAAACGAAGGCTCCCTTAAGCGACTGGCTTGCCAGCTTGTTCCCGTTGTGCTCTCAGTGTTTGTGTTGTTGTTATTATTGTTTTGAGACAAGAGAGTAGTTGGATTTTTGGAGTGCTGCAAACCCGGTGTCCTGTGTTCGAAATCCCCCTATCGGCCAACACCAGCGACCATTCGTGAGTCGTACCTGGTGCGGTGTGTAAACATCGCCATTGGGGAGACAAAGGCGGCATGGCGCTGGCCACCCATCCCCTCGTGTGTCGTGCTGGCCTTCATAGTTGTTCGCTAACAGAACTTGCCCCAGAATCTGTTGTGGTTATACGGGGGGGGGGGGGGGGGGGGTGGGGGTTGGATCTTTGTCTTCGCTTCATTTCGGGCGACTCGGGCGAGCGACGCGCTGCGATTGAGGCGAACGCCAGTCCCCCGTGGTTTCTTTTTTACCGTCGCACCGGAGACCTTCAATAAAGCGTATCCAGTTGGATTCCCACCCACACGCGCCTGTGTGTGTGTACGTGAAACGTGGACCCCCTAATGTAGCATCTTCGCCGGTTAGAAACATTTAGGCTGGCCTGCCTACGATCAATCCTGGGTTTAACCAGGCTGGATTGTGTGAAGAGCTCACAAATCCTCGAAAGATCTGGACAAAGTCCCATCAGTGAGCACCTCCGGCAGGCAAGGCTGCGTTGGCTGGGTCATGTAGCCTGCATGCCCAGCCACCGCATGCCCAAACAGCTTTTGTTCGGCCGGATCAAGGGGGCTAAACGGGCACAGCACGGGCTAGAGAAGAGATGGAGTGACGTGGTACAGGAGGATGTGGAGCTGAGTGGACTTGCCGATGACTGGTACTAGCGGTGTCAAGATCGGCCTCTGTGGAGGAAGCTCGTGAAGGACGCTACTGGGCAGTTGGAGGCAGTCGCCCTCCAACATCAACGGAGGGCGGAGGAGCGACACTCACAACAACGAGCGGAGCGCTGGGGCACAGGTGGTGCATCAACCACTCATCTCGGTCATCTCAGTCAGTCGACCTGTGGCAGCTGGGTCTGCCCCTTGACATCCTGCCAGCGGGCGTTCGACACTTCACGTGGCCTCAAGGTGCACATGGCCTGGCACAAGCGTCGTGGTGACGTCACCGCCACTTAGTGGCGAATGGCGGTTGTTGTGTATACATGTGTGTGTGTGTGTGTCATCTCAGTCAGTTGACCGGTGGCACCTGCTGGGTCTGCCCCGTGACCTGCCAGCGGGCGTTCGACACTTCACGCGGCCTCAATGTGCACATAGCCTGGCACAAGCGCCGTGGTGATGTCACCGTCACTTTAGTGGCAAATGGTGGTTGTTGTGTGGGTTTGTGTGTTTCTGCCGGTCATCTCAGTCAGTCGACCTGTGGCACCTGGGTCTGTCCCGTGACCTCCTATCGGCGAGCCTTCGACGCTTCACGTGGTCTCCAAGTGCACCTGGCCTGGCACAGGCACCGTGGTGACGTCACCACCACATAGTACCAATTAGCGGTTTTCGTTGTGTGTGTGTCACCCCCTCGTGTGCCGTACCGGCCTTCATAGGTGCTACTCGCTAATAGCACTTGTCCCAACAGTCTGTTAAGGCTACACGGGGGATCTTTGTCTTTGTGGGGGGGGGGGCAGTAGTTCAGCGAGTAGTGCGCTGCGCTAGGAACCCGGTGGCCCGAGTTCGATTCCCGCTCACGGCCACTAACACCGGTGATGATTACCTGAACTGATCCTGGACCTCCCCTAGGTCGACTCAGACTCAAATGAGTACCTGGCGCTGTGCGTAAAAAACGAATTCAGCACTCCCCCAACGCCTCCATCTACCCCGGCAGCAATGAACGCGTATCGAGGTCCGACGTTTCAGCTCCCGCTCCGGGCCCGGGAGCTTTTCTTCAGAATTTCCGTTCTCGCCACGCGCGCGTGAGGACGTCGGAACGACGTCGGAGCGACACGCGAGGACACCGCGAACGCACGTGGGTGAGAGGGCGACATCGAGAGAGAGGAGAGAGATATTACGTCGTTTTTATTGCACAAACAACGTGGGCGGAGGAGGTTTTTTTGGGGATGGTGGGGGGCAGTGGTGGGTTGGTGAATCAATCAAACAAAGAGGAAAGCCACGCAGAGCGGTAAACGTTCACGGCAGGCGGGCGAGCGGTGGGTTGGTGGTGGGGTGGGAGGTAGGGGGGTAAGAGGGCAGAGGTGGGCGGCATGTTAGCCGTGGGCATCGCGGGTTTTGTTTCGCCGGGGACATGCAATGTACAAGGAAATAAATAGGAACGCGCGCGGTCGGGACGCGCGGACGCAGTGGCGGTGACGAGGTCCCCTCGCGACCTCCGACCCCGGTCCTGGCAGCAGTGGCAGCAGCAGCAGCGGCGGCGTCGTCGTTGTCACTCGGGGCCACGCGGAGGGTGGACCGACCAGCAGCCCGTGTCGGGAGTCCAACTCAGATGCAGTATTTCCAGAAGCAGGCTGTGTGTGTGCGCGTGCCAGAGAGGAGCGGTGTTGTCGCGGTTAGTGCGCTTCTGCGCTACGGAACGTGGCGGCACGGGTTCGATTCCCGCTCACGGTCAACACGAAATGACGATTGTCTGAACCGGCCCTGGGCCTTCCTGAGGTCGACTCGGCCTCAAATGACTACCTGGTGCGGTGTTTAAAAGAAGACAAACACATCAGGCGGCTTGCGCGTGGTGCAGGCCTCGTGTGCCACGTTGGCCTTTATAGGTGCCCGCTAAAATGTACTTGCCCCAACAGCCTGTGCAGGCTATATGGGGCGTCTTCGGGTGGAATGATGTTGGGGGGTGGATGCGGAGGATGGGGTGGATGGGGGGGGAGTGGGGAGTTGGGGGAGTTGGGGGGGTGTGGGGGGCTCTTACGTTTGCTGGGCCCGCTGTTTTGGGTTTGGTCGCGTTTCACCGTGCGCGGCCTGAAGAACAGAACCTGGGCCCTGTGCCTCCTCATCGCCCTGGCCTGAACGCCCTAGACACACGACAGGGGAAAACATGGCAGAGGTCACGCACCAGGGGTCACACGGCAGTGGTCACGCGCCAGGGGTCACATGGCAGAGGTCACGTGCCAGGGGTCACATGATAGGGGGTCACACGGCAGAGGTCACGTGCCAGGGGTCACATGGCAGAGGTCATGCACCAGGGGTCACATTGCAGAGGTCACGCGCGAGGGGTCACATGATAGGGGGTCACACGGCAGAGGTCACGTGCCAGGGGTCACACGGCAGAGGTCATGCACCAGGGGTCACACGGCAGAGGTCACGCACCAGGGGTCACATTGCAGAGGTCACGCGCGAGGGGTCACATGATAGGGGGTCACACGGCAGAGGTCACGTGCCAGGGGTCACACGGCAGAGGTCACGCACCAGGGGTCACACGACAGAGGTCACGCACCAGGGGTTACACGGCAGAGGTCACGTGCCAGGGGTCACAAGGCAGAGGTCACGCACCAGGGCTCACACGCCAGGGGTTGCACTAAACTTTTTTGTTTATTTTACCAGGTAAGCTTCACCGAGCTATACAGCTCTTTTTTTCAGAAGCGACCTGGCCACAAATGACAGCTCAACACTGTGTCTCATCATCACGTGGACATGTTATAGGAGCAGCCAAACACTCTACATGTGGAGAGAAAAACCTGGAGGACCAGGAGAAAAATCCACGCGACGACGGGGAAAAAGAGACACGCAGACTCCAAATATACAGCAGGTGTCAGGGTCGGGGTCGAACACGCGATCACCCGCATACCAGACGAGGTAGTTAACAATCTCGCCAAACTGGCACCCATTAAGTAACATAAGCAATGATGTCTGCTGCAATATCCTGGACAGAGCTAAATGGAAGATCACAATCACGGACCTCTTTGAGAAAGCACACGGTACACCGAGCGATGTCCTTCATATGTCCTATGTGTGTGTTGCGTGTGTGTTGTATTTGTATGTGTTGCGTACGTGTGTGCGTATGTATTGTGTATGTGGTGTGTGTGTATTATGTATGTGTTGTGAATGCATGATGTATGTGTTGTGTATGAATTGTGTATGCATTGTGTATGTGTTGTTTATGTATTGTGTATATATTGTGTTCATTGTGTATGTGTTGTGTATGGGTTGTGTATACATTGTGTATGCATTGTGTATGCATTTTGTGTGTTGTGTATGTGTTGTGTATGTATTGTATGTGTTGTGTATGTATTGTGTAGGTTTTGTGTATATGGTGTGTATGTATTGTCTATATGTTGTGTATGTATTGTGTGTATGTTGTGTATGTATTGTGTACGTATTGTCTATGTATTGTGTATGTATTGTGTGTGTATTGTGTATGTATTGTGTGTGTATTGTGTATGTATTGTGTATTATGTATGTATTATGTATGTAATGTGTGTGCATTGTGTATGTGTTGTGTATTGTGTATGCATTGGGTATGTATTGTGTATGTATTATGTATGTATTATGTATGTATTATGTATGTATTGTGTATGCATTGTGTATGTATTGTGTGTGTATGCGTTGCGGTAGTGATACCTGTGCACGCCCGGAAACTCCCCCAGCCCCTCGGAGCGCAACTCCACTCGGCAGAGACTCAGCAGCTCCTGTCGACGCGACAACAGCGGGGAGAGCAGCGCACAGGGTGAGACCCTGGCTCAGGGTGAGGGCTCAGGGTGATGGCACAGGGTGAGGGCACAGGGTGAGGGCTCAGGGTGAGGGCACAGGGTGAGACCCTGGCTCAGGGTGAGGGCTCAGGGTGAGGGCACAGGGTGAGGGCTCAGGGTGAGGGCTCAGGGTGAGGGCTCAGGGTGAGGGCACCGGGTGAGGGCACAGGGTGAGGACTCAGGGTGAGGGCACAGGGTGAGGACTCAGGGTGAGGACTCAGGGTGAGGGCACAGGGTGAGACCCTGACTCAGGGTGAGGGCTCAGGGTGAGACCCTGGCTCAGGGTGAGGGCTCAGGGTGAGGACTCAGGGTGAGGGCACAGGGGAGACGAGAGCTCGGGGTGAGAGAGCCCAGGGTTAAAGAGCCCATGTACAGCCCGTCTGTCAATCCACTGCTGGATTAGGGCCCTCCCCATCTTACGTACGGGTCGTTGGGGGTTGACTGGCCACACTGCACCACGCTTTAAACTAATTATTTGGTTGCTATATTCGTTGGGTCTTTCGGTAAAGTCACGTAGATAGGTTAAATAAAATTATCAGAATAATTTATTTTAACCTATCTACGTGACTTTACCGAAAGACCTCAAAGAATATGATTTCCTGCAGTCACGAAAGCTTTAAGTCAACATTTATTTGGTTGCTGCTGTTGCTGTTGCTGCGTTGGCAGTGATGCAAAGGCACAATTAACACAACAACTCAACACGTTCAGTGTAAATAACACTGTGGAATTAAATGGGATATAACAAACAGGTGACGTTTCGGGCAATGCCCCCTTCTTCATTGAGTAAGCCACCTGTGATTATTTTTTGCATTAAAGGCCACTGTTATTGACGAAGATGTTGGGATTTGTGTGACACCTCCAATTAGCATGGTTGGCTACGTACGGTGCGAAAGAAGTTCAACATGCACACATTCCACATCCATAATATAGGTTTGTTGGGTTTAGATCGCGCAAATATAGATGTGTCGTTAAACCCGCCACCACCCGACACAGCCAATTAGAGAGGTTTGTCACGTGAACAGAACGTGGCCAATTCGTTACGAGTACAGCACACCGGTGTGTTGGAGAGTAAAGCCACAACATTTACAAGCATACATGCCATATGTCTGTCTATCCTGAGAACCCCTGCGAAAACGCTTCACTAATTGCACAGGTTGAGTCTTTTGAAATATTATGATATAATATATGTAGTTTATGTGAATGATTTATAAATAAATAAAAATGATCTTTTACCCAATGTGCCGATAGCATAAAAATGAGATGTGATAGAGCAAATCTGAGATCAGATTTGGAATCGGCACCCTGAAATTAGTCTAAAACAGCTGCAAAAGTCCAGGCCAGAAAAAAATGATTTTTTTTTGTTGAATAACATCGGTCGCGAAAGCCGACGCGTGAAAAGGGACCTCGCTATTTACATGACAGTCGACATTAGGCAGAGAACGCAGTTTGATCACCACGCTGCACATCAGGGATTTCATATCCGTCTAGACTTATCGCTCCGGAGTTGTTGATCGCGCAGGTGATTTGTGATTGTTGCTGATGATGTCTTACCAAATGGAAAAACCCTGGAAAGGCGAGCGACGGCCAGGGAGAGAGGAATCTCTAGGCCCCTCACGGTCATCATCTCTCCTCCATCTTCATTCAGCATCCCTGCACACAGACAAAGATCCCCCGTGTAGCCTTTAGCAAACTGTCGGGGCAAGTGCTCTTAGCGAGCACTTATGAAGGCCGGCACGGCACGGCACGAAAGGGGGTGTGATGGAGCCAGCACCAGGCCCGGCCGCCTTTGTCTCCCCAGTGGCGATGTTTACATATCGTACTAGGTACTCATTTGAGGCTGAGTCGGCCTAAGGGATGCTCAGGACCGGTTCAGATAATCGTCACTGCTGTTGATGGCCGTGAGCGGGGATCGAACTCGGGTCGCCGGGTTCGTAGCAGTGCGTGCGAACCGCTGCGCTGGCGTTACACACAAACATCCCTACGCATACACAAAGAGAAATAACATTGAAGGCTGAGTCGACCTAGGTGCAGCCCAGGGTATATCTACTCACTGGCCAGGCCAGCACCACCCACCCCCTCGTGTGCCGTACCGGCCTTCACAGGTGCTCGCTCACAGCACTTGCCCCAACAGTTTGTTGAAGGCTACAGAAACCTCTAACTCGATATAAATATCGACATACACCCCTCAAAGTAAATATAGAGGTGTGCATGTCTATGTGTATAAGTGTGCAACACGGGAGTGGTATGAGTGCAGTTGTTAGCGATCTGTGTTCCGAACCCCATCACCTGAGTTCTCTTCGCGGACACGGCTAACAGCTATCATCGGAGTTGAGTGATATATGAACCGGTCCTGTGCCTCAACTAGGTCGACTCAGCCTAAATTAACTCCAGTGACCGACACGGCACGAGGAGGCCTTCCAGCAGCGGACTGGCAAAGGGTTGAAGATTCAATAGCCCGTTGAGTTTATGAGTACAATTTGTTTGTATGTATGGACACCAAACAGTTGGGAATTTATATCCAAACGAGAGACATTTGGATTTGAGGCACCAGGCGACCGAATGGTTGGGGGTATACAACACCGGGAGACTAGGCAGATGGGGGGAGACACGGGGAGGGATGAGTCGTTGGTGGGAGACACGGGGAGGGATGGGGGAGACACGGGGAGGGATGAGTGGATGGGGGAAAAACGTGGAGGATGAGTGGATGGGGGAGACACGGGGAGGATGAGTGGATGGTGGGAGACACGGGGAGGGATGAGTGAATGGGAGAGACACGGGCAGGATGAATTGATGGTGGGACACACGGGGAGGGATGAGTAGATGGGGGAGACATGGGGAGGATGAGTGGATGGGGGAGACACGGGGGAGACCGAGTGAGTGTCGCCTCGGCGCTGAGTCTCGTGGAGCCGGGGCCGTGTTTGCTCACCTGGCGAGGCTGCAGGTGCGGCAGGTGCGCATCGCGCAGTCCGCGAGTGGATGGCCAGGAGCGCCACCGCGAACGCGACGAGGTGAGCGAGAGAGGCGGGCATCGCTGGGCGAGAGAGACTCGGACAGAAGCAGATACACGAGCCGGATGAGGTGGCACTGGCAGTGGCCAGGGAGTGCAGGCGGCAAGCGATGGGCACGGGCGGTCGACTGAGAGAGAGACACGAGGTTGTGGTCCGGACCAGACGGATAGAGGCGAGACTCGAAGAGACAATTGCCTTCTGCTAGGGTGGACACACGCGCACCAGAGGTATATATAGTCCCTTAACCCACTCCTCACTCCAGCGCGATTCCTGCTCCTGCTTTATTAGCCCCCCCCACACACACACCGTTCGCCCCCCACCCCCCACCACCACCACTACATACTGCCGATGGCGTCAGAACTTTGCCCATCGCAGGACCCCGAGACCTCAAGACAATACCGAGCGGTGTGACGGATGAGCACGGGTAGATAGATAGTGGCGGGGGGGGGGGGGATAGGAGAGAGTTGGGGAGTTTTGGTTTGGGGGGAGGGTTTGGGAGGTGTTTGAGATAAAATGTCACTCGCGTAGTGCTACAAACAATCACTAATTGCGAGCCATCCCCCCGCCCCCCGCGTGCGTCTTCTTTCCACGCCACACAAAAGCCGCGTGGTGCAAAGAGCTAATTCCACAGTTCCGTGACGCTCTGCCTTGTCCGCCCTCTCTCCACCACCACCACCACCAAAGACAAAGATTCCACCCCCTGTGTAGCCTCAACAGACTGGCGGGGCAAGTGCTGTTAGCGAGCAGCGCCGATGAAAGCCAGGGAAAGCCACGCGAACATTAGTGGCGGTGGGGTCAGAACCACGCCCGGCCGTATTTGTCTCCCCCCAGACGCCGGTGTTTACACAGCGCAGCAGGCAATCGTTTTATGGCTGAGTCGACCTAGGAGGAAGGCCCGGCAAATATTCACCAAAGACAAAGATTCCCCGTATAGCCTTTAACAAATTGTTGTGGCAAGTGCTGTTAGAAAGCACCCTACGAAGGCCGGCACGGCACACGATAGGAGTGGGTGGCCAACACCACGCCCGACCGCCTTTGTCTCCCCACTGGCCATGTTCACACATCACACCAATTGAGGCTGAGTCGAGCTAGGGGTGTGCCCAGGAGCGGTTCGGATAATCGTCGCCGGTGTTGGCCGTGAGCGGGACTCGAACCCGGGTCGCCAGGTTCGGAGCGCAGCGCGCTGACCGCTACGCCACCGCTCCGCCGGCAGTAGCAGCAGCACGGCCGCTCCCAAAAGGCGCCGCTAATTATTATTAATCACCCTGTGACGTCAGGCGTCAGGGCGCTGGAAAGACGCCGCGGTCGCACAAAGCGGCCGTGCGTAAGCTGCCGCTGCCGGGGGATCGCGCGGGTGATAAGGTCAGGTGAAGGGGCGGATGCTCATCGGGGGGCCCGGTGATGAACCGCCGCCGAGGCGGGGGGGGGTCAGGCAGAGCGTGCCACGGGCGGGCGGGTGGTTGGGTGGGTGGCTGGGTGGGTGGGTGCGCGGCTGGGTGGGTGGCTGGGTGGATGGGTGGGTGGCTGGCTGACTGGGTGGGTGGCTGGGTGGGTGGCTGGGTGGATGGGTGGCTGGCTGGCTGGCTGGGTGGCTGGGTGGCTTGGTGGGTGGATGGGTGGCTGGGTGGGTGGCTGGCTGGGTGGGTGGCTGGCTGGCTGGCTGGGTGGCTGGGTGGGTGGATGGGTGGCTGGGTGGCTGGCTGGGTGGGTGGCTGGGTGGGTGGCTGGCTGGCTGGGTGGCTGGGCGCGTGGCTGGGTGGGTGGCTGGGTGGGTGGCTGGGTGGCTGGGTGGGTGCGTGGCTGGGTGGGTGGGTGGGTGCGTGGCTGGGTGGCTGGGTGGCTGGCTGGGTGGGTGGCTGGGTGGCTGGGTGGGTGGGTGGCTGGCTGGCTGGGTGGCTGGGTGCGTGGCTGGGTGGCTGGCTGGCTGGCTGGGTGACAACTCACGCGGTGGCCGTGGCTGTGTTTGCGCCCGGGCGCAAAACGGCGACGGCCACACAAAACAGACGCAGTTTGGATGAATGAAACCCTGACCATTGCGCCATCCATCCTGTGCTGTGTCCGCGTTGTTTTCAGACGTGCGTGTGTTTGCTGTGGTTGGGGGGGGGGAGAGGAGCGGTGGTGCAGCGGTTAGCGCGCTGACGCTGCTCGACTGAAGCCGGCGAGCCGAGTTCGATTTCCCGCCCACGGCCAACGCCGATGACAATTATCCGAACCGGTCCTAGGTTGACTCAGCCTCAACTGAGTATCCGGTTCGCTGTGTGTAAACATCGCCAATGTGGAGACAAAGGCGGTCGGGCGTGGTGGTGACTACACCACCCTCTCTTGTGCAGTGGCGGCCTTAATAGGTGCTCGCTAACAGCATGTGCCCCAATATTCCGTCAAGGTTATACGGGGGAACTTTGTCTTTGTGTTTGTATAAATTTGGTGATTTCAGAATCTAAATCTTTATTCATACTGGAGGAATCCGATGAGCTATAAAGCTCTTTTTTTCACCGATGTCCAGTAGTTCTCAGATGTCCAGGCGACATTTGCTTGTGACTGCTGCTGCCGTTTCGTCGTTATGAATGCCGGAGTAATGCTAATGATTTGTTCTCGTAAATACCGCATGCAATGGGGTCACTGTGTTGACAGGAGTGCGTTCGACAAAATAACACAATTTCAATTTAAAGCTTTCGTGACTGCAGGGATTCATCTTCTTGGTTCTTTCGGTAAAGTCACGTAGAAGGGAAGTAATAAAATAATACAAATAAAACATAATAAAATAGTGAGAATTATTTTATTTTATTATGTTTTATTTTTATTATTTTATTACTTCCCTTCTACGTGACTTTACCGAAAGAACCAAGAAGATGAAAATAACACAATTTCAACACATTTGCACCGTGCTATTAATCACGATACATGTTGAGTTTTCATATAATCGTAAGTAACGCAAGTTACTTATTCATCCAAGAGGGCCACATTGAGTCAGGATGGTCCTACTGCTACGTTTGGGTTTTATTTTATTTTAAGATGTTTCAAGCCAATGAATGATGACGAGTTGTGTTGTTTATTTTTCACGTGCGAGGAGGAAAGCGGAGCACCGAGAGAAAGCCCCACGCCTTGCGCGAGGTCGCAGCACTCAATCCTCGTACAGATGGAAACAATAGGGCGATTAGCCCACTCGCTGCACCGCCTTCCCCTGGCCAGCCAACGTCCTCGACGCCCACGGGCAGAAGGGAGTTTCACATCATCCGTGCGGTGATTCACCAACCCCTCGCTTGCTGCCTCCACAGTGCTTGATTAGAGTCCACGTGCATTGCCACCACCAACACCCGACTTACATCTAAAATACACGTGGCCTGCGTGTGTTAGTCCGTCAACCCTAACAGCACTCGATCTCGCCTGATCTCAGAAGCTAAGCTAGGGGTCATCCTGGTCACTACTTGGATGAGTGCCCACCTGCACCAGGGCTTGCCAGGCCCAGTGAGGTTGTGGTGGTGTCCAGGAGGTTGTGGTGGTGTCGTGGTGGTGGTGTCCAGGAGGTTGTGGTGTCGTGGTGGTGGTGGTGTCGTGGTGGTGGTGTCCAGGAGGTGTTGGTGGTGTCGTGGTGGTGGTGTCGTGGTGGTGGTGTCCAGGAGGTGTTGGTGGTGGTGTCCGGGCGGTGGTGGTGGTGTCCAGGACGTGGTGGTGGTGTCCAGGAGGTGGTGGTGTCGTGGTGGTGGTGGTGTCGTGGTGGTGGTGTCGTGGTGGTGGTGTCCAGGAGGTGGTGGTGTCGTGGTGGTGGTGGTGTCGTGGTGGTGGTGTCGTGGTGGTGGTGTCCAGGAGGTGGTGGTGCTGAGTGTCACCCTCCTCGTCTACAGCAGCACAGTGCTGGGTAGGGTTGAACGATTTGGGGACAATATCTAATTGCGATTGTTCTGACAGATATGGCGATTCAATTTTTTTAAAGTCAAGTTTCAGTTCAATGTTCACTGTGTAATCGATTTAAAACGTGTGATGGAGCATTACCACATGATGTCATCAAAATATGAACTGCTCTATATATTCTAATGCAAAGATGAGAACTTAACATAAATGAATTGCTTCCAGCATGCATTTATTAAAATGGTTTAATTGAAATAGAGCAATCAAACATGGAACAATTGTTAAGTTAAATAAATAAAGTTGTAATAAAAAAAAAAAATCCAATAGGAAGTAATATGACTTTTTAAATCGCAAAAAAATCGCAGCCTTTGCGATTTGCTAATCTATTTCAAAATTAATAAATTTGAAATAGATTAATCGATTTGAAATCGATTAATCGTTCAGCTTTCGTGCTGGGTGTGCTCCGAGCTTCGATGGTTTCTCCTCTAACACGGAGCCAAACTCTCACTACTCTCAGCGAAACATTTTTTTATTTTACCAGGTAAGTCCCACTGAGCTGTAAAGTTATTTTTCAGAAGCGACTTGGCCACAATTGATAGCTCAACGAAGTGGCTTATCACGTGGAAATGTATAGCAGCCAAATACGCTAAGCGCACGTTGATTCTAAATGTCGAGGACAACCCCGGAGGATCCGGAGAAAAATCCACGTCACCACGAGAACATGCAAAACTCCAAATATACGGCAGGCGTCAGGGTCGGGATCGAACTCCCGACCTCCTGTATACCAGGCGAGGTAGTTAACATATCTCACAACCACGGGGAGAGAGAGACGCAAACTCTAAATATACAGCAGGCGTCAGGTTCGGGATCGAACTCCCGATCTCCTGTATACCAGGCGAGGTAGTTAACATCTCTCACAACCACGGGGTGAGAGAGAGAGACGCAAACTCCAAATAAACAGCAGGCGTCAGGGTCGGGATCGAACCCACGACCTCCTGCATACCAGGCGAGGTAGTTAACATCTCTCACAACCACGGGGAGAGAGAGAGACAGGGACGCAAACTCCAAATAAACAGCAGGCGTCAGGGTCAGGATCGAACTCTCGACCTCCTGTATACCAGGCGAGGTAGTTAACATATCTCATAACCACGGGGAGAGAGAGACGCAAACTCCAAATATTCAGCAGGCGTCAGGGTCGGGATCGAACTCGCAACCTCCTGCATCCCAGGCGAGGTAATTAACATCTCGCAACTGCGGCACAATTACTCCGGTATCCTCTTCCCACACGAACGCGATTACTCATTCGAAACGAAATTAATTCATGGCGAAACATCTCAATGTCGCAGCACCCTCCTGATAGTGTAATAAAAAAACATAGTCTTGAGACTCAGTGAGGCTTTCCTGGGTAAATAATTAGGAGTCTTGTTATATTTACAAAATAATTAATTACAGATCAAGACCGGACTGTATGAGTGTCTGGCATGAGACTGAAAGCGATGTATCAGTTCATACTCTTAGTTTTTTTCGGTAAAGTCACGTAGGTAAAAAATATAATTAAAATTGATAAAAGTAATAATAGAAATAAAATAAAAGAATTTATATTATTACTTTTAAAATTAATACAAGTAATAATAGAAATAAAATAAAATATTTTCTATTATTACTTTTATTAATTTTAATTATATTTTTTACCTACGTGACTTTACCGAAAAAACCTAAGAGTATGAATCCTTGCAGTCACGAAAGCTTCAAATCTATAATGTATCAGTTCATCCGACCCTGCCCCGTGAGTCACACCAATCAACCCGTGGGCTGTAATTTTACAACAAAAAAAACATAATTGGCAAAATGTTGTGGTTTTAATAGCGACAGGCACGAGCTGATACCTGGCCGTCGTGTGTTGCTGCAGGTGATGTCCTTTTTACCCCGATTAGCACGGTTGCCAACGTACGGTGTGAATGAAGTGCAACACAATTACATGCAGAATACTAAATACTCTCAATGGGCTATCATCATCATCACTATGATCATCATCAATAGCCACTGTCTCTATCCATTCTAGATTTGAAGCTTTCGTGACTGCAAGGATTCATAGTCTTAGGTTTTTTTCGGTAAAGTCACGTCGGTAAAAAAATAGAAATAAAACAATAAATTAATTATTAATGAAAATAAATCAAATAAATCAAATGAATCACTGTCGATCCACTGCTGGATGAGAGCCTCCCCAATCCGTCGTCGCCGCCGCTCACGTTTCCGCGATGCAACAACGAGCCAGCCGATTCCGTCGCTCCATCTCCGCGGCCGCCCTCTCGGGGCGCGCTCTCCACCCACTCCTTTGCCTGTCACTCCGTCGTTAGTCTCAACCCCCCCACCCCCAGCCATCGTCGCTTCTAGCCGTGACGCAGTGCTGCCCCAAACGCAAAAATAAAAAATGGTAAAAAAACATCTGAAAAGTGTGCAAAGCGGCGACTGCAGACGTAGGCTGGGATTGACGGCGCGGGGCAGCAGGGGAGCATGTGGATTAGAGGTGTGACGTACGCAGCCTCTCCCGTTGTTAAAGAGTTTCCCCCCCTCTCGAGCGAACATCGGGAGGCGAATTTTGTGTTTAAAATAAAAAAAAACACGTGGAGGTGCGGTGACGTCACGCGCGCGCCACAATGCCCCGTTTGACCGTAAATATGGAAGCCTTTTGTCTCGCGAACCGCACTTTAAGGCTCGTTTCTGACAGCCTGAACGCGGCCTATGTGGCCGGTTCAAGCCACAATACAGGGAAAGAATATAATTTTTATTTGGGGATAATTGTAACGTTTAAATTATAAACTTGAAAAAAACTTGTTTCAGTTGGTTCATGTCCTGTAATGTCCCCAATGCTCTTCGCCACATCGTCACGAGCCGAAGAATCCATTCGGAAGTCTCGCAGAGTAGCCACCGTGAACCCTTCGTGTTGAGACGGAGGCCGGCGGAAGCGGATGTCACAGAACTACCTCTGAGATAATCTCCCGGAGGTGTTTCTGCTCCTGCCGCCGCTGTCACCGATCCTGGGATGTGGTCGTCCTCGTGACAGAGCCGCTTAGCTCACTCGGTCCCTCCTACCAGCTGACATCGACTCTAAGTCCACACGTCTCAATGTAATTCTCTGAATCTCTATGGAACTCTGTGCAACTATATGGATCTCGATGTAACTCTATGGATCTCGATGTAACTCTACGAGTCTCTATGTAACTCTATGGATTTCTATGCAACTCTATGGGTCTCTATGGATCTCTATGTAACTCTATGTGACTTTATGGATCTATATGTGACTCTACGAGTCTCTATGTAACTCTATGGATCTCGATGTAACTCTATGGATCTCTATGTAACTCTATGAATCTATATGCAACTCTATGGATCTCTATACGACTCTATGGATCTTGATGTAACTCTATGAGTCTCTATGTAACTCTATGGATCTCTATGCAACTCTATGAATCTCTATGTGACTCTACGGATCTCAATGCAACTCTATGGGTTTCTATGCAACTCTATGGGTCTCTATGTAACTCTATGGATCTCTATGTAACTCTATGGATCCCGATGTGTCCGCGGTGTAACTGCGATGCCCTGTGACGGCCGCCACTGCCGACGGACCTGGGCCAGTGGCCGTAACAGAGTTTCTGAGCTCGCTGGGGCCTGACCGGCCAAAGCTAACAACACAGAATTCAAGATTTGAAGCTTTCGTGACTGCAAGGATTCATATTCTTAGGTTTTTTCGGTTAAGTCACGTAGGTAAAAAATTAAAATTAATAAAAGTAAAATAAAAATAAAATAAAAATCACGACGTTTCGGAGGCAACACAAGCTTCCGTCTTCAGGTGGAACCGTCACAGCACGATTGCTGTATCAAGTATCATTTAGTCTCAACCAAGTCCAATGCCGAGTATCATTTACTTGATACAGCAAGCGTGCTGTGACGGTTCCACCTGAAGACGGAAGCTTGTGTTGCCTTCGAAACGTCGTGATTTTTATTTTATTTTTAATTTACTTTTATTATTTTTAATTTTTTACCTACGTGACTTTACCGAAAAAACCTAATAACACAACTCGACGTGCGGCTCTTCAGACCCCTTTAAGTTGTCTCTGATCCGCACAGATAGGGCGAAGCGCATCCTCAACCGCCCTGACACGTGACAGCAATGCTCGTCGCATGACGGCCAAGCCGGAATTCAACTAAATTTGGACTTAAAACTTTCGTGACTGCAGGAATTCATATTCTATGCTTCTTTCGGTAAAGTCACGTAGATAGAAACGTAATAACAATTAAATATAAAAATGAAAATAAAGTTAGGAAAAAGGAATAAATTCAATTCTCAAAGCTGGAACTAAGCCAAAGTGAATCGCCGATGCAAATTTTGCGTGCAGTCACTGAGAACACGGCTGAGACCGTAGGCACGGCGCGCTGATCACTGAGCCGCCAATCCACTCGTTACCCACCTACAGACCTTTGTGTGTGTAATGATAGTAGTGTCAACCTCCGGTGTGAGCAGACTAGTGGCCACGGGAGGTAATGACAATAGAGTCAACCTGCAGTGCGAATGGACTAGTGGCCACGGGAGGTAATGACAGGGGAGTCAGCCTGCAGTGCGAATGGACTGGTGGCCACGGGAGGTAATGACAGGGGAGTCAGCCTGCAGTGCGAATGGACTGGTGGCCACGAGAGGTAGTGACAGGGGAGTCAGCCTACAGTGCGAGTGGACTAGTGGCCACGGGAGGTAATGACAAGGGAGTCAGCCTGCAGTCCGAATGGACTAGTGGCCACGGGAGGTAATGACAGGGGAGTCGGCCTGCAGTCCGAATGGACTGGTGGCTTCGGGAATGATCGAGAACAGGAGCGTGGCCAGGTGACGGAAGAGGACAGTGGATCCAGCTGATAGAGCGAGCGGTCTAGAACCAGCGAGAAGGTTCGGAGAATGGGGGTGTGGCTTCGGACCGTATATGAGGGAGATGCGCGGGAGAATCGGGGCTGTTGCAGTGGGGGACTCCGCCTGTTTGAGTGTGAGCACGTGGCTCCTTAAATAAACCATCTCAAGACAAGTGCGTCGAAGTCGTCTTTACACATGTGTGTATCTTGAACTTCTTTCACCCCTCACGTAGCCAAACGCGCTGATTGGAGGTGTGGGGAAGGACAACAAACTAAACACAAAATGCAGTTCTAAAAGCAGAATAAAATGCGTTTGTCAATCTAATATCGGAAGGAAGAGCGTTCCAGACGGCCGCAGGAGTGCATCTGAAAGCGTCGCGTGATTCGGTGACCACCGTCGTCAATCCACTGGTGGATGAGTGCCTTCCCCGCACCGTGTGGGTCATGTGAGCTACGTGACCATACTTCACCACGATGGACAGTAAGGGTTGGTGAAGATGGGGGGGGCATAGATGCGGGAGCGTAGGAGTAGAGTACAACAATCGCTTTGTATGAATTGTCCTCTGTTGCCCACAACGTAGTTCCAAAGCAGCCTATAGCACCTGTGTTGTGAGTGTCGTCATTCACCCATCCAGGCATTAACCAGATTCAAATCGCTGCTTAGCTTCCAAGGTCTGACGGCATCAGACACGTTCCCGGTGATTTCGTCAGAGATAAAAAAAACTAACCTAAACCAATGTAACTGGCATTGGCCAAAACATGCCAACACTGAAACATGTGCAGTGCAATAGCGCCGCCGGCTGGTGGACAGCAGCGGCAACTGTGGTGGACAGACAGCACACACGCCGGTGAGGGTGTGCACGGTGTGTTGGCAGAGCAGAAGAACTAGGGCAAGGGTCATGGAGGACCCCATATAGAGGTCCCTGGAACCTGCTGGCGGGTTCGAAAAGGGAGGCGCGGTCAGGGCGGAGCCAAGCCGCGCTGGGAGCATAAAAGAAGCCGAGAGCGGGAGCTCAAGGCTGCCGGGTTCTGGGAGTGGACTCGTCTCGTCGTCACTGCCGTCTCCGCTAGATATTGCGCTACAAGATAGTAGTTGGCTATCTCAGTCAGCGCCGTCAGTGTTAGACGGCCAGTGTTGTGTACAGCATAGGGTAAGCTACTGTGGAGAGTGTGTGGACAAGACCGTGGAAGTTGTGGTTAATAAACAAGGTGCCTCCTATAAACTCTATCTCCGAATCGTCGACGCTACACATGTACCTGGCAAACAAACTTCAATTTGGATCACAACCCTTGGCAGCGCTCTCCCTCCTCGACGAAAGATGTCTCGAGACTCAGCGGGGCAAGAACGGTAAAGAGGCGCAGTCATCGGTAGTACGGTAATAGAATTAAGCGCCGCTCATAAGCCCGACAACGTAAACATGACATTTGTGACCATCATCCGCAGTCAAACAAACAAATGTGAAAACGTGGTGCGTCTGAATGTCCGTCTCCACACCTCTCCCGCCCCTGCCCTTTGTAATCTATGCGTGGTGGTCGCGCGTGCGCTGAGCCGGGCTTGGCACGCCACGTGGTTTGGACCGAGGGGGCCTTTGTGCGACGCGGCGCGAGCACGTGGATAATTGATGACCCGGTTATCCTGGCAAATGTCTTCGTCCTATGAAGACCCTGCTCGCTGTGTGTACGAGCCGCTCGCGTGTGCCACAAATTATTTATGATGGGTGCCAGCTAGGGCTCAAGGCAGCTCATCTCTTATTAGTAAAACATGTTTTCATATTATTACATTAGAACGGCCGTTCGAAAGCCTTTCATGGAGTTGGCAGCGATTGTTGCAGGCTACGGGCATGTATACCGTGCAGGAGAAATGTTGAACGTGCGCGGGGAACGTCAGGGAACGCACAGTGGGGAACGTAGCGGCGACAAAGCACACGGATAGACAACATGAAAGCCATACCTTACTAACAACAAACACACGGATATACGTAAAATCTATACATTACTAACAAAAAACACAGATACACAACATGAAAGTTATACCTTACTAACAAAACACACACTGACACACAACATGAAACCCAGACCTTACTAATAAGAAACACACTGACACACAACATGAAACCCATACCTTAATAACAAAAAAACATTGATACACAACAAGAAAGCCAGACCTTACTAACAAAAAACACACTGACACACAACATGAAACACACTGACACACAACATGAAAGCCACACCTTACTAACAAAACACACACTGACACACAACATGAAACCAAGACCTTACTAACGAAAAACACACTGACACACAACATGAAAGTCACACCTTACTAACAAAAAACACATTGACACACAACATGAAACCCAGACCTTACTAACAAAAAACACACTGACACACAACATGAAACCCAGACCTTACTAACAAAAAACACACTGACACACAACATGAAAGTCACACCTTACTAACAAAAAACACATTGACACACAACATGAAAGTCACACCTTACTAACAAAAAAACACACTGACACACAACATGAAACACACACCTTACTAACAAAAAACACACTGACACACAACATGAAACCCAGACCTTACTAACAAAAAACACACTGACACACAACTTGAAACCCAGACCTTACTAATAAAAAACACACTGACACACAACATGAAACCCAGACCTTACTAACAAAAAACACACTGACAAACAACATGAAACACACTGACACACAACATAAAACCAAGACCTTACTAACAAAAACACACTGACACACAACATGAAACCCAGATCTTACTAGCAAAAAAAAACATTGACACACAATATGAAACACATTGACACACAACATGAAAGCCAGACCTTACTAACTCGGCGCTGACTATAGTTGTGAACACGTGGCCTCTCTCTCTCTCTGTGTTGTGATCTCAGTAGTGTGCGGTTAGCGGCGGGCTCCCAGGGACCTGTAGTCGTGTCGATTGGGGCGCTCGATGCCAGAAAGGTCGAGAAGCACCGCACGAGAGCACCTGAACAACTCCTGCAAACAGGTGACATCAAAGGCGCAGCCCTGCAATAGCTTGCTTAGGCCACTGCTGTTGGAAGGGCCCTTCGCTCGAGGGAGCGCTAAGAGGTCCCCTCCTGACGATATACATTAGCCTACTCTTCCACGCTGCCCGGACCAGCTTCTGAGATCCCGATTAGACCGGGCATATTCCCGGTTGATTCGGTCACTGTAAACAAAGCAAAGGTGCAGCCGTGCAATTGCTTGCTCACGCCACTGCTGGTGAAAGGAGGCTCTCCAACTAGATGGCACTTTGGCCTACTCTTCCACTCTGGCCAGACGACTTGGAAGGAGAGCCGGGAGTGTACCCACACTTGACCTCACCATACGCGACTCGCCCATCGACTCACCGTGGTTGTTGTTCATTTACACAGCTGCCGGGTGCAGCAGAAGCGTTTGGGACTTGGGGGGTGGCGGGGATTCTATTTATGAAAACGTGCATCGCTTTGTTTCCACTGCCACTGCCGTGCCGGGAGATCGGCTCGGAGCGGCGATCTTTGGGTGGCGAGCCCAGCGCGCTTGCTCACCGTGACATCGCCACGGCTGACGATGACGATGATTGCTCTCTGCACGGTTTAATTTTTATTACACGCTTTTATTTAGCTCACTTTGTCTGTTGTTGTCGTTGTTGTATCCTCAAATCTTGTAACTCTATTTTAACCCACTTCCCAATGTGGTATCGACTGCAAACTTGGTATAATTATGTCATACTGATGACAATACCATATTGTATAATAAAAAATTAAAAATACATATTTTAAAACATTATTTTTTTATGTTATATTTCGGCTTGGGTCTAATTGTCCACGCTCAACTGACGTTGGCTGTAATTGACCACAGGCCCCTTAAGTTATGGCAAGCCTCGGGGCCACTTCCTCGAGTCGTAGAGTTCTGCCATTACGAGTACGTTACATTTCATTCAAGCGTGTTTAAAAAAAAGTATTTTTAAATATAACTTATTTTCTCTCCGGCTGCACGGTGGCCTCGGCAACTTTCGTGGTCCTTTAGAAACGCGGCGGCTTACAGCACGGTTTGGCCGTGATGTCAGCGTGGCGAGCTCAAGTGCGAATGCTCCTCCTGCACCTATACTCGTGAACGAGTGTGTGTGTGTTTAACACGTGGCAGGCTTTCGCGACCAATATCATCCGAAATAGAAGGTTTTTTGTTGTGGGGGGTTAGATCGCGTAAATATATCAATGTGTCGTTATAACCCGCCACCACCCGACACAGCCAACGTAACAACCCTTACTAGTTGTCTGTGTCGGGTGGTGGCGGGTTTTAACGACACATTTATATATTTACGCGATCCAACCCCAAAAAGTCTCTATTATGGAGTGTGTGAGTGTGTGCGTCTGTGTGGGGAGCGGCGGTGTAGCGGTTAGCGCACTGCGCTACCAACCCGGCCACCCGAGTTCGATTCCCGCTTACGGCCAACACCGGTGACGATTATTTGAGCCGGTTCTGGGCCTCCCCTAGGTAGACTCAGCCTCAAATGTGTACCCGGTTCAGTGTGTAAGCATCGCCACTGGGGAGACAAAGGCGGCCGAGCGTGGTGCTGGCCACCCAACTGCGGGAGCGCATTGGTGACTCGCTCACCTAACCTGTTTTACGATCCGAAGCGTCTTATAATCAGGATAATACAGTAATAGAAATATATTTTGGCAGATTTATCACAATTGGTGAACATGCCAAAATAAAACACTCCATCGTCATGCTCAACTACTGCTGGATGAAAGCCTGCCCAATCCGTCTTCATATCTCGTTGCAAGAATCCATCGATCTCCTGCACATGAGCGGATTTCATTGCTCCTCGATTACGACCGATGACTATGATGCAAGGCCGTAGCCATGGAGTCAACATTGGGGGGGACCAAATCTTCCAGGGGTTCTGGGGGTCCCCCCCCCCCCCAGAAAAAAATCTAAATTTGAAAATGAATTTCCTGCCTAAAATATTTCAAAATTCACTAACACATAGGATCGACTTTTATTTATTTTTAAATCCTTTATATTGTTCGCGTGCTTGCGTGCTTGCTTGCTTGCTTACGACCGTGCAAATCTTTCGCTCGTTTTTTAACCCACTTCCCGTGATCCAATCGAGCTGACATTTTCCACACAGACTCGTTGTGCCAGACAATTATTGTTCGTGAAAAAAAAATTCCCAAAATTTTACACTTCTTAGGCAAAAAAATATTATTTTACATATATTCAAATAGAACTCATTCATGGCTTTGGCTGAACGTCACAGTGCAAGAGCCCAGAGCGTAACCCCTCCACAGGCCGTGGCGGAGTAGCGCAGTTGGTAGCGCCCTCGCTTCCCATGCCAAAGGTCGCGGGATCGATCCCCGCGTCCTCCACAGGCGAATATATTTTTAAATCCTTTATATTAAGTTCGCTTGCTTGCTTAGGACCGTGCAAATATTTCGCTCGTTTTTTAACCCACTTCCCGTGATCCAATCGAGCTGACATTTTCCACACAGACTCGTTGTGTGTGACAATTAATTTTCGTGAAATTTTTTTTCCAAAATTTTACACTGTTTAGGGAAAACAAATTAAATATTTAATTACCAATTGCTTAATACTGGCAGACAATCATCTGACCCATAGATTGCAGCCATCTCAAGCCAGAGGACGAGAGAACTCTAGCCGCCACGCATATAAAGGATTTAGAGTAAAAAACTTTGTTTTTACGGGTTTACTTGTTAACAATAATGTCTAATAGTGTATTGTATTACATTGCTCTGTTTTTTTCTTTTTTACCTTTTCATTGTATGTAATGGCAGAGATTAGGGATTTATAAAGTATTTAACCACATCCATATAAACAGAAATCTATTTTATAGCAATATATTGGGGGGGACATTTTGAGCATATTTGAATATTGGGGGGGGGGATGTGTCCCCCCCCCCCCCAATATTTATTATAATTGCGGCCTTGCTATGATGAGTACTGGGACTCACAGGTCGTTGCTGCAAGTTTGCAAACCTCAGGACGGGTGACTGCACAAAACTGAGTCACTGATTAAAAAGCCAAGAATACTTACAGGTCAATTTAACAAAACTAACCTTTCATAAGGATCATTAAAACAACTCTACTTTATAATTAGTTTTGGGTTAAACACTTGACCTTTAATTGCAATTAAGGTTAATAGTTCTGAAGTCAGTTTCTCTAAGTGTCTCAACACTTTTGCTTTTTGTATTCTATCATCAGCCATGATCAATTCACTGCTGGATGAACGCCTCTCTCCATGACGTCTCCATCAGTCACGGACTTTCGATCAGAATCAGAAAAGGTTTTATTCGCCATGAAAGTTCGCACAGACAAGAAATTTACTTTGGCAGGAAGGTGCATACATTCAACATATAGGAGTCTTAAATCTTAAATAAGTAGTGTACAAGTCTAACTATACTAAAGGTACAAAGTCTAACTAATACTAAGGGGCTAAAGTATGTAAAAATTTTGAATAAAATAAAATATAAAATAGCTATAATATACAACAAAAAATACAAATAGGGTAACATAGTGCAAATATGGCAAGGTGTCATTGTGCAGATAAAGTGTTAAAGTCAGTGTGAGCCCCTGGCCTTGTTGAAGAGGCCAGCAGCGAATAGGAAGAAACTGTTTTTGTGGCGTGAGGTTTTGGTCCTGATGGACCGCAGCCTTCTGCCGGAAGGGAGTTGCTGCCATAATCTATCAGGCGTCTTCGTCGTCACCAGCCATGATCAATCCACTGCTGGATGAACGCCTCCCCCAAGCCGACGCCGCCTCTCCCGATCGGGCGACGCAACAATTCACCCCGGATCCGACCTCATCGCTCCATCTCCTCTGTGGACGAACTGCCTCTAGCGCACGTTCCATTCCTTGGCTGCCCCTCCGTTATTATCCTTGACCATCGTGCCCGCTTAACCGTGACGTGTCCTGCCCTATCCCACTTCCTCATTGTAACGGTCAATATGTACGTTGAACTTCTTTCGCACCGTACGTAGCCAACCGTGCTAATCGGAGGTGCCGATGGTGTCTCCGTGTGCGCTCTCTGATCCACGTGTTTCTAATCCTCTCTCTCAGTGTCATTCCCGGCAAGCACATTTCCTCGAGCTATCAGTCACTATGCATTTATACAATGTTATGATTTTTAAAAAAATCTTTTACATGTTTCCGTTGATCTTCATGCTTGCTGTAGTCACCTACGCATGCCTGTTGAGGTGCAGTACTATGCGTTTCGTCACCTCGGATTAGCCACGGTTAGCTACGTACGGTGCTAAAAAAGTTCAGCATATAGTACATACGGACAATTGTGAACTTTACAGGCAGAACTACCCACACTTTACTCCACCGCACGCGACCTTCGGAGCGACAAGCTGCAGTGAATCCACTCATACGGCTGAGTTGACAGCGGCGGTTTCACGGGGACGGAACTTAAGGAGCACACAAAAAGTCCCACGTCAACATTGAACTGTTGATACACACAGAGGTATAGATCTCAGTCGCAAATCTGACTGTGATTTTTTTTTAAAGGAAGATTCACGATGTAACGTGGCACCAGGAGCGCGTTCGTATCGAGCTGCACATGTTCACGGTTCGATTCCAGCGGCCGCCCTGGTTAATACTGCTGGCGTATTAACTGTAAACTAAAAACAGTGGAATCTCCATTATCTGCGCTAATGACGGGGTAGAGGGAGGGGGGGCGGCCTAAACCTCTAATATAGGTGTAAATTATGTTTAAGTTGAGAAAATTTAGTTTGTTAATTAACAAAACTAAAAATGTGTAGTAAAGAATGTTATTGATCTTGTTTTATTACGTCGATTAATGTACGTACTCAATGATAACACTATGTAACACAATTGTTGTTCTTGGGTAGTAAGTGTTAATTCGTAATTGCTTATGCCTAAAAAGTACAGAAAATGGCTATTATTCCCCACAAACTTTGCTTTTGTGACCAGGACAGTGATATTTTGAAATGTACATATTTTCAATGAGAAAACGGGCGAATTTGTGTCTTTTCGTTCACATAAACTCAGAAAAAACATCATATGAATCAAAATTAACATGTATTTATACTAAAGTAATTCAAAAATGACTACAAAAGATTTAGAAGTGAGTAGTTTTTCGAGATTTACGAATATACTGTAAATCACTTTCACGAATCAGCCCCCAAATGTAGTCTCCCATCATATTCTCGCATTCAAAGTACTCGCCTTGCTCCTCCGAGTACGCTCCCATGTTCTCATTGAATTGATCAAGATGAGCATCAAGGTTATGGACTTTGAGGGACATCTTACAGCCCATTGTGCCGTAGTTCTTCACCAGAGTCTCAACCAGCTCCACACTGCGACAAAACTGCTCCAAGCCGCTTTCTCCTTACTCGTGAGCTTCTTGGGGAATTCATTGCACTCCAGGATCTTCTTTATCTGTGGTCCGACGAAGACACCGGCTTTGACCTTTGCCTCAGACAGCATAGGGAAGAAGTCTTGAAGGTACATGAAGGCTTCCGACTCCTGATCTACAGCTCTGACAAATTGTTTCACTAGGCCCAATTTTATGTGCAGTGGTGGTATCATCACCTTCCAGGGGTCCACCAGTAGCTCCCACTTGACGTTGTTCCTCCCCACAGAGAACTCGGTCCGCTGTGGCTAGTCCCGCCTGTGGTAGTGCACCTTGGTGTCCCTGCTGTCCCAAAGGCAAAAATAGCAGGGAAACTTGGTAAACCCGCCTTGGAGACCCATCAGGAATGCCACAAATTTGAAGTCTCCGATGACCTCCCAGCCATACTCATCATACTTCAAGGCGTCCAGCAAGGTCTTGATGCTGTTGTAATCCTTTTTGACGTGCACCGAGTGAGCCAGGGAAGAGATGGGTACTTTTTACCATTATGGTGCAGCACGGCTTTGAGGCTCCTGGATGAGCTGTCAATGAAGAGGCGCCACTCCTTCTGGTTATAGGCGATTCCGATTGCCTCGGACAGACTGGTCACATTGTGGCAAAAGCAGAGCCCATCTTGACGGGTGAAACAGGAAAAAGATTGGTGACACTTCCTCTGATCTACGACTTGCACACTTTCATCCAACAAGTTCCACTGCTTGAGCCTTTACGTCAAAAGCTCAGCATTGGACTTGGTTGAGACAAAGATCTCTGATCAAGTCGTTGAGGTCTTTTTGGTTGGGATAGTATAGGTTTCTCTCCGCAGCTCCACCTCTGAAATTGGCATCTGGATCTACGAGGTCTTCCTCACTCTCTGACTTGCTGATTTCTTTTGAAGACGGCTGCTCTCTCTCCGGAGGAGTGGGTATGGGGAGTTCATGGCAGTGTAGCACCGGGGCAATGGATCGAAGGAAGGTCCGGATAAGTGATAGCAGGTGCATTCTTGTCAGTACGACGTTTGGAAGGGTCCACCATGCAGAAGTAGCAGTTGCTTGAGTGGTCAATGAGTTCCCGCTAAATTTTTGGGCTAGCAAACTTCATGTCTCTCTTTTCCCCTCTGTACCATCTTAAAAAAATACATTTATTTCACCCATGACTGATGTTTAAGAGATTCTCGCAACATTTTTCATCTATATATTTTTTCAATAACATTGAAAATTGTAAAACATTTTAAAATAAAAAACTTTCACAATTAAAAAAATGTTAACAAATTTTATAGCATAAAATTCCAAGCAACAATTGTCCATCTTACCTTCCAGAGTTTTTTTGCATTGCTCGCAGGTGAAATGAGGTGCCCTTGGGTTGTCTAGATCCCTGACAGGCATGCCGAAATATGCCTTGTAGGCCTCACACATCTTAGCAGATGCTTCCACAGAGTACTTTTCCTCTCTTGTCTTGATAAATTGGCCGCAGACATAGCAAAATGCGCCTGCCGGATGCTTGCAACCTCTTGATGCCATCTCAGAAAAATGCAGATATGTATCCACTTAGGCAGCTGGAAATAAACTGAACTGTATTTATACTATGTATATTACTGGAAAGTTCTAGAATGTTCTAGAAGTTACTCCAAGTCTACTCAGCACTGAATCTATCTAGAATGTTCTGGAAAATAGGTACATTTCAAAATATCAATGTCCTGGTCACAAAAGCAAAGTTTATAGGGAATAACAGCCATTTTCTGTACTTTTGAGGCATGAGCAATTAGGAAATATCACTTACTACCCAGGAACCAACTAAAAAAATGTTATACAGTGTAATAACATCTTCCTGCTCCCACGTAGCAGAAGACTCGGCCCACTAAGTGGATGATAGCAGCAGAGCCACGCCAATCAACATCAATCAAACTCCGCCCACTATTGTAAAGATATGGCAACTACTGTACTGTAGGGGCGATCACATGGATTTCCTATTAACCGGAGCCACACATTTGTTCGGTCAGAACACGTGACTTGTAAAATATATTTCCAAGTAATGACAATGTATAACTGTGTTTAGATTGTTCATTTGGGCTGAAGGGAAAATCCATGAGTTATTAATGTATGTCAAAATCTCAGGTGTGCGGTCAATCCGGGTTAATCCGCAAAATCGGATAAACCGTAAGTGGATAATCGAGAGTCTACTGAGTATACTCCGCGCCGTCTGTTTCATGGTGGATGTTCAAGATCCTGTGACGCCGTTCGCAAGAGTGGGCCGTGTCGTGCCGGGCTCATGGCCAAAATTTTGACCACATTTGAAAAAGTGCGTCGGCTATTTTACAAAATTGGAAGAAACGGGTTTCCCTCGCTTTATGCGCGTTCGCTGTGTGTGCGATTTCACGTGTGTCTACCCCACATTCACTCTACTATGCGGTTTGAATTCGCGGATATGCGGTCGGACGTGGAACACCACTGTGTCTGTGTACCGTGTACTGTGTGCGTACTGTGTGTGTGTACTGTGTACGTATTGTGTATGTACTGTGTGTTTACTGTGTTTGTGCTGTGAGTATTTTGTATGTACTGTGTGTGTGCTATGTGTGTATTGTGTACTACTACATCTACTACATCTACTACTACTACTACATCTACTAGCACTACATCTACTACCACCACTACATCTACTACTACATCTACTACTACTACATCTACTACTACATCTACTACTACTACATCTACTACTACATCTACTACTACTACATCTACTACTACTACATCTACTACTACATCTACTACCACTACATCTACTACCACCACTACATCTACTACTACATCTACTACTACTACATCTACTACTACATCTACTACTACATCTACTATTACTACATCTACTACTACATCTACTACTACTACATCTACTACTACATCTACTAATACATCTACTACTACATCTACTACTACTACATCTACTACTACATCTACTATTACATCTACTATTACTACATCTACTATTACTACATCTACTATTACATCTACTATTACTACATCTACTATTACTATCAACTACTACATCAACTACTACTACATCTACTATTACTACATCAACTACTACTACATCTACTATTACTACATCTACTATTACTACATATACTACTACTACATCTACTACTACTACATCTACTACTACTACATCTACTACTACATCTACTACTACATCTACTACTACATCTACTACTACTACATCTACTATTACATCTACTATTACATCTACTATTACTACATCTACTATTACTACATCAACTACTACTACATCAACTACTACTACATCTACTATTACTACATCTACTATTACTACATCTACTATTACTACATATACTACTACTACATCTACTACTACTACATCTACTACTACTACATCTACTACTACATCTACTACTACTACATCTACTACTACATCTACTACATTATTTTGTTTTATTTCTACCGACGTGACTTACAGAAATAACCAAAGAGTATCGTTTTGTGCTCCTCTAAAGAGTCTCGGCACCAAACTCGATCGGAATATGACGTTTGGATCACCACGTGCTAAAACACATTCCTGCGGAGGGAGCTGGTAGGAACGTTGGGTTGCTCGGTAAATGGCCAGGGTCAACGGCGGCGTGGTGTATTCCGCAAATATGCCCGACTGTTTGGGCGGGCACAAGCCGGTGTGAGTAGGTTAAACGTTGAGTTTTATAAGGGCACCACGGGGTGACCAGCCCCTTCCCACCCAGCCCCACCCCTTCCACCCCCCACCCAGCCCCACCCAGCCCCTCCCCACCCTCCCCTCCCTCCCCACCCTCCCCACTCAGTCCCTCCCTGCACGACGGACACAATAATCCCCTGTGGGCTGGTGTAACCAGGAGGTTCCTACCAGTATTATTCTGATGTAGATGCAGAACATCGACTACAATTTCACATTCAGGTAATCAAGCCAGACAGCCGAGTCAGGAGCAGCGGAGTGTCTCGCTGTGATGTCTCCTTCTTTATATTCGTGGATCGGGGCATTGCGTTGTTGTACGTGGCATGGTCTGTTCTGGATTACCACAGTTGCACACTTACTGGAGAGATTTTAATTTAACATTTGTACATCAGGCATCCGCATCTACTGATGCCATGGTTTGTGCAGTGGATGTGGTTTAGGGTGCACCGTGAGCTGCGTTGGGTATTTTTCTCATGGCGAACGAGCTCGTGACTGACTGAACACTGTCTTGTAAATAGAGTTAGGTTATGATAATTGGTTTTTTTACCCTTTTATCTGGCAACAAAACTGACACTTTTTTTTACAAGGAGTCATGTTTGCATAGACCACAATACCTGCAGTCATTATGCCTTTTGGCGTCATCTGGTCCAACACCATGTGAGACTAGGCTCTAAGGAAAGCTGTCTCGGGTGTGGACCAATCAACTTCAAGGACAGTGCACATTATCAGAGTTATGTTTTTTGTTTGCATTATGACTGCAGGTATTGTGGTCTATGCAAACATGACTCCTTGTAAAAAAAAGGTGTCAGTTTTGTTGCCAGATAGAAGGGTAAAATAACAATTATCTGACTGAACACTGTCTTGTAAACAGAGTTAGGTTAGTCTTAGTCGAATTATCTCATTTAGACTGCTGTAAATGACAATGAAGACCCATGATAACGGACTATAACGAAGGCTTAACGTCTGAAATCATGTACAGATGAACACCACCCGTCACCCTTCCTAATGCTGCCCTCTGTGGGACAAATTCCGAATTTTGGAGCTCACAATTGGCACTTTTTGGGTGCGTAGTATTGTGCCGTGCAGCTCACAGGAATAATAACAAACAGCTGATGCTTGTTGCACGGTACATTCATTTTCGCAGTGAAACTTGATGTTAAATGCGAGCCTGGTGAGCATAATATGTAGTAACGTCGTGTGAATTCATTCATGTGAACATCAGCCAAACTTTGTATCCCTTCTTAATTGAGTTAATCTCCGGTAACTCAGATCCATATTCTTTGGTTCTTTCGGTAAAGCTACTTTCGGTAAAAATAATAATACCTACGTGACTTTACCGAAAGAACCAAAGAGTATCGATTCCTGCAGTCACGAAAGCTTCAAATCAAGATTGAACTCAGATCCATTTCCTTGTTACAATGGCTCTCGTCAGCAAATCTAAGATGAACCATGATTTGTATCGTTTGATTCAGACTGTGTAGGTTTCATATCAGTTAGAGTACAGATGCGGCAATACCTCGATATACGAAGTAGATGCGTTCCTGGAGTTTCGTTCGTATATTTAAACTTTTTTTTATATTGAGTAACTTAGAACATCAGTAGTTTGAGGATGCGTTCCCAGCCTTCGTAACTTACACATTTTATACTGTAAACACTTCGTAACTTTCGATATAAATTTCGATTTAAAGCTTTCTGGACTGCAGGGATTCATATTCTTGGTTCTTTCGGTAAAGTCACGTAGAAGGGAAATAATAAAAAAAAACAATACAATTCTCACGACGTTTCGATTGCAACACAAGCAATCATCATCAGGTGTAAAAACCACAGCAAGTAACTTACCATTCATATTGGAAACAAAGTGGATTTTTTATTGAAAATAATGTTATATTTTTAAATCCTTTATATTAAGTTCGCTTGCTTGCTTGCTTGCGTGCTTGCGTGCTTGCTTGCTTACTTACGACCGTGCAAATCTTTCGGTCGTTTTTCAACCCACTTCCCGTGATTCAATCGAGCTGACATTTTCCACACAGACTCGTTGTGTGTGACAATTAATTTTCGTGAAAATTTTTAAAATCCTTTATATTAAGTTCGCTTGCTTGCTTGCGTACTTGCGTGCGTGCTTGCTTGCTTGCTTACGACCGTGCAAATCTTTCCAAAAATTTGTTTCCAAAATTTTACACTGTTTAGGGAATTTTTAAAAAATATTTAATTACCAATTGCTTAATGCTGGCAGACAATCATCTGACCCATAGGTGGCAGCCATCTCAAGCCAGAGGACGAGAGGACTCTAGCCGCCACGCATATTAAGGATTTAGAGTGAAAAACTTTGTTTTTACGGGTTAATTTTATGCTGTGCAGTAACGTGACGGAGACAGAGTGAGACAATGCGAGGATGGATGATTGCAATCACGAGACAATGAAAGGTAGCGGACCGCTTTGCGAGGCCTTTGTTCAGCAGTGGATAGATGTAGGCTGAGGATGATGATGGGAGTGTTTCGTTTGGGCAAGCCCACCAAATGCCAATAGACATTTCTCACCCGTATTCTCCAGAGAATAAAGTAACATGTTCAGGGACTCCTCATCTTAGGAACGAGTTAGGTCCCAGAGGTCTGTTCGTAAGTTGATTTGTTCATAAGTTCAACTTTACTCTGGTCGATTCCAAAACATGTCGTACCGCATGTCCACTAAACACAGCGAATGGCTTTAAAAGTTGTATAATCTCCTGCAGATGCCACTGGTTCTTCTCGTTCTGCAGATGTAGATGCCACCACCGTCATCTTTGCGCGCCGGGTGAACTTACGACTTTCGGTCCGAGCAGGCGACTGGACATACGGACCAGGTTTGTTCGTATCTCTGAAAGTGTGTAAGTCGAATGTTCGTAAGTGGGGGGGGGGGGGGGGGGGGTGGTATCATTCATTGTCATAAGCAAACTTATTATCATATATGTTAATAATTGGGGCGTGGCTCATTTTCTTTGGTTTTTTCGGTAAAGTCACGTAGGTAAAAAAATAAAATTAATCAAAGTAAAATAAAATAAAAATCATGACGTTTCGGAGGCAACACAAGCTTCCGTCTTCAGGTGGAATCGTCACAGCACGATAGCTGTACCAAGTGAGAGAAATACCAAGAAAACAGTATTTGTATATAGAAATTAAAATTAATAAAAATAAAATAATAAAAATCGTGATTTTTATTATTTTATTTTTATTAATTTTAAATTTTGATTTAAAGCTTTCGTGACTGCAGGGATTCATCTTCTTGGTTCTTTCGGTAAAGTCACGTAGAAGGGAAGTAATAAAATAATAAAAATAAAACATAATAAAATTATTCTCACGACGTTTCGGCCACAACGCAAGCAGCCGTCCTCAGGTAAAAACCAGGTCCGTCGAGGCGACAGAGTCTGAATGTTATTAATTTTTATTTATTTTTTTCCCTACGTGACTTTATTTCCATTCCACGTGACTTTACCGAAAGAAGCAAGAAGATGAATCCCTGCAGTCACGAAAGCTTTAAATCGAAATAATATACCTATTTACTACTCTTAGTTTTTTCGGTAAAGTCACGTAGGGAAAAAATGAAATTAAAATTAATAAAAATAATAATATTATGTAAATGATAGAGGGCGTGGTTATGCAAATGCGGTGGGTGTGGCTACGCAGAAGAGGCGGGAACTCGTTGCAGCCCTCACAGCACGACTCCGAACCTGGGTCCACTCACAGATGCCGCTCTGCACAGCGCGGTCATGGAGCCGCTTGTCCGGCTGCTCCCTCCGCTATCTTTGCTGGCCATGGCCGGCTTCTTCTCCACGGTGCACGCTCAGGAAGGTGAGGGGATCTGCGTGGTTACTCTGCAATGGAATCGATGATTTTAACCGAGACCCACTCCCGACCCCGTCACGGTGACCCCTCCTGCCCGGGTGCCCCTGCCTCTCCCCGTTACTACCGCTAGGATAGACGTAAGGCTTCTCGGTGACTGACTAGGCCGCATTCCTAACCCTCACCACCGCCCGCAACGAACTTCTCTGCCGGGCTAAGCGAATAACTTTAATAATTATTTACAGCACAGTCTCAGTCCACTGCTGGATGTTGCTTTACCATAACTTCAAGGCGTCGGTCATTGCTGAGGGCGGGCGAGTGAAGCGGTGAAGGATGGGTTGGTGACGGACGAGCCGGTCTAAGATGACCGCTAGAGCCACTGATGTTAGCAGTGGCCGGGGAATCAAACTCGGGTTGGTGGGGTTCGCAGCGCAGTGCGTCAACCATTGCTCCCACCGCTTTTTAACTTTTGTCAAAGTCTGAACGTTACTCGTTGAACGCGTTTACATGGAGACCCGTGTGTGTGTCTGTGTGTGTGTGTGTGGGGAGCGGTGGTGCAGCGGTTAGCGCGCTGCGCTACGAACCCGGCCATCAGGGTTCGATTCCCGCTCACGGCCAACACCGGTGGCGATTATCTGAATCGGACCTGGGCCTCTCCTAGGTCGACTCGGCCTCAAATGAGTACCCGGTGCAGTGTGTAAACATCGCCACTGAGGAGACAAAGGCGGCCGGGCGTGGTGTTGGCCACCCACCCCCTGGTGTGCTGTTCCGGCCTTCATAGGTGCTCGCTAACAACACTTGCCCCTACAGTCTGTTAAGGCTATACGGGGGATCTTTGTATTTGTCTGTGGTTGTGTCCCGCAAAGTAATGGGGAGCGGTGGTGTAGCGGTTAGCGCGCTGCGCTACGAACCCGGCCACCCGAGTTCGATTCCCGCCCATGACCAAAACCAGTGACGATTATCTGAACCAGTCCTGGGCCTCCCCTAGGTTGACTCAGCCTCAAATGTGCAGTCACTGGGAATACAAAGGTGGTCGGGCTTGCCGCTGGCCACCCACCCCGTCTCGTGAGCCCTGCCGGCCTTCATAGGTGCTCGCTAACAGCACTTGCCCCAACAGTCTGTTCAGGCTACACGGGGGATATTTGACTTTGGCGCAAGCCCGAAACGTGGTTCCCGTGTGGCAATACAGCAATGAGAGTCGGGGCACGCACACACCGACCGGATTATAAGACGCAGCCCCAAGTTTTGCTTGGAACCGACGGAGATATAATTCGGTAAATAGAGGGGAAATATTAATATTATTGGTCATGTAGATAGAAAAAAATAATCAAATTAAATTGAAATAAAAAATAATCTAATGAAATTGAAATAAAAAATAATCAAATGAAATTGAAATAAAAAATTTAAAATAATAAAAGCAAAAAATTGAGCTCCCTCTGACCGGGGTAGCGGTGCCCATTACGTGAGCCGGCGTGCGATGCGAGATGCCCAGGCTGGCGAACGTCACAGCGGGCGATTTGTGTGGAACATCCCTCAAAGCAGACCCGGGAGGGCTCACGGGATGGGCAAGTGCGACAAGGTTGGGTTCGTGCCACCCCGTCTGTGTGGCCAGTATGATGGGTACAATCCCACTGGTGGCCACGAAATTCAACGTTTCTGGATGACCCATGCCGCTCATGAACACGGCGCTTTGCTTGCACCTGTACCTAACTGTTTTTTTACACGCTTTCTTTTAACTCTGTTGTTGTATCCTCAAATCTTGTAACTAAATTTTAACCCACTTCCCAATGTGGTATCGACTGCAAACTTGGTATACTTATGTCATACTGATGACAATACTATATTCTATCATAAAAAAAATATTTTTTTAAACATTCTTTTTTGTTTGTTATGTTTCGGCTTGGGTCTAATTGTCCACGGTCAACTGACGTTGGCTGTAATTGGCCACTGTCCCGTACGTTATGGCAAGCTTCGGGGCCACTTCCTGGAATCGTGGAGTTCTGCCATTACTAGTACATTCAATAAAAGAGTGTTTAAAAAAGTTTTTTTTAATATTACTTATTTTTGTTCCGGTGTCTCTTGCTCCCACATTGTTTGCACCTCTGTTTTTCGATTCGCGTGCCCGCTTCCCCCCCCCCCCTCTGTACAGTCTCACGTCCCAGTCCCTGACGTCCACACTTATATAAACTCCTTAGCCCTGGCATTTCTCCCACTTTAGTAAAACAATTGTAGCTGTGATTTTCACACCTGATGATGATTGCTTGTGTTGCAATCGAAACGTCGTGATTTAATGTGCTTTTATTTATTTATTATTTCTATTTAGATCTTTTATTTAATTTTTTACCCACGTGACTTTACCGATAGAACCAAAGAGTATGGATCCTTGCAGTCACGAAAACTTCAAATCTAGAACGTTAAATACCTCGTTCGTTGTGCAATATTCCTTCAGGACCCTGTACTTGTTCTTTGCTGTGTTGAGATATTTCTTTTCTTCCGTGCTTACGCCAGGGAACCGACTAAACGGGATCATCCGTGTTATTGATCAAGCAAACTCAATGTGTTTGCAGAACCCTCCCAAGGAAGAAAAGTTTCCCGAGGCTCGCTGGGGCTTTCCCGGATAAATAAGTAACGTTAGTAAGCAGGGCCCTTTGGTTGTCGGAGCTCGTGATAGTCACATGATGAGATAACAGCGCTGCGTGTGGGTGTTTCTAGATGTCTCACATTGGTCAACACGCTTGAAAAGGCTCTTCCACACGCGAGCATTGTGGCAATGTGATGCATCGGGGCTCGAGATGATTATGACCAAAACGAAAGACGTGGACAATAAGATTGCTAAGCAATGGGAGATATCTGTTAACCTAAAGTGCTTTATTTTAATTTTACCAGGTAATGCCCACTGGGCTATATAGTTATTTTTTCAGAAGTGACCTGGCCACAAAATGATAGCTCAACGAAGTGGCTTATCACGTGGAAATTTATAACAGCCACATACTCTGAATGCGTGTTGATTCTATATGTGGAGGGAAAAACCGGAGGACCCGAAGAAAAATGCACGTGACTACGGGGAGAACGTTCAAACTCCAAATATACAGGTGTCGGGGTCGGGATCGAACCCACGACCTCCCCGTATACCAGGCGAGGTGGTAAACATCTCAGCCACTGTGTTGGCAGGGACACAACTGCAAAACGCATCAGAGTTATATGTACCTAGATTTGAAGCTTTCGTGACTGCAAGGATTCATACTCTTAGGTTTTTTCGGTAAAGTCACGTACAGTAAATCTAGCTGTGACGGTCCCACCTGATGACGGAGACTTGTGTTGCCTCTGAAACGTCGTGATTTATAATTGTATTTCTATTATTATTTCTATTTTTATTTTATTACTTATTTTTACCTACGTGACTTTACCTATGGTGGTTATTACAGGTGGACATGGCAGGGGGGGGGGGGCAGATGAGAGCAGGTTTGAGTGTTTTTAGAAAACTGAACTTAATGAATGGAACATACCAGATTGTCTCAAAAACAATGGTTATTTGTTGTTATCATTGTTGATTACAATGCTTCAACGTAGAGCAGAGACAGACATTGCTGGCGTCATTTGGTCGAACACCATATGAGACTAGGCTCCAAAGAAAGCTGTCTCTGGTGTGGACCAATCAGTTTCAAAGACAATGCATAAATTATCAGAGTATTGTTTTTTGTTTGCATTTGACTGCAAGTATTGTGGTTAATGTAAGCATGATTCCTTGCAAAAGGTGTCAGTTTTGTTGCCAGAAAAAAGGGGAAAAACCCTATTAGTATATTAGAAACGAACGCTGTAAGAGTGCACAAAAGCAGCTCTGAGAAGCTCTGCTTTGAATTGGAGTGAGAGACCAGAAGGAGATGAGCATATTGATTCCAGAACATATTGCACAATTAGAGATACCACATGGACTGTTGTGAAAAGTAAGTGGGCTTGGGTAGGATCCGTCACTTGAAGGAACGATGTCCGGTGGCTGACACTTAAGGACAGAGTTGCACCCAAAGGAGGAGCATTGCACCCGAGAGAACAGCCAATGCAGAGACTGCGCGATTGATTCGTGCATTGCAGGACCCAGAGAGATGGAGACGTCTTGAGGGTGGCTTCCATCCAGCGGTGGGTTGATCTTGACTTGATGACGTGTTCTCCAACATTTTGACTGACGTTGCCTGACATGTTGGCCCTCAGAAAGTGTCTCGCCTCTTGGTTGTACGACTGAGTAGCTCGCTTTAAGGTCCATCCTTCAGTTGTAACTATTGATTGACTTCTGCAAGCAGCACCCACACACCTGGCCTTCGCAAGAGTGCGTGTCGCTCACCGTGTGTTGCGTGTTAGCGTCCACAGGTGCGGTCGCATGTAGACGCTTTATAAATATGTATTCCATTGCATCATTTTCGCTCTGAGCATCATGTGAAGATGTCACTGGGCTGTAAGTAGTTTGAATTGTTAAAATCAGTGCCAGGTGACATCGTGTGTCAAGCTCTCCGACCGACAGATACGATGTCGTCACGGATGAATCGGCCATCACGGTCGAAGTGTTTGTAGATATCTGTGAGTTTGCAGTTTCATTTATTCGCCGATTTGAATACAGATTTTATTTTGAAGCTCAGGTTGCATTCATTGAATCGCACGTGTGCTTGTCGGTGTTTTTCATTGGTATGTGTTTGCATATTGCTGAACATAGGCAAGTATGGAGACATCGTGCGGACTGTTACACAAGTGGGCTTGAGCAGGACTTGTCTCTACAAGGGTTGCTAGCCGGTGGTCGAGACTAACAAAAGAATGGAATCCGAATGAGGAAACACGCCCGGTAGCATGTCCAATGCGGAGATGCAGCGATGCAATCGGCACGTGTGCAGATGGATGGTTGCCTCGCATTACCACGCGACATGGTGACGGCTTGGGGGGAGGCCTTCATCCAGCAGTGGATAAAGCATAACGGATGATATGTTGTACGTATTAAGTTCATTTGACCCGACCACTGCGGCCAATTAAGAGGCCCCTGCAGTCGCCGAATTGTTGAATAATATTTTATTAGAATTGTGGCAATCGAATCTTGGGAGTGTTGAGGAGAGGGCGAGTCTTTGCACCCCTTCTCTCTTATCCCCATTTCACTCTCATGCGCGCGGCTTTTTGCTGCCTTTTTTTTACGGAAACTGTGCCCCCTAAATTGATGAGAAACTCGTCGCTTAGAAAGGTGCGAAGTGGATTTGTCGGGGAGTGTCCGTGGTGTCATAGCACACTGGATTTGGAATTTTTTTTCTCTGCCAGTTCCGTTCCATCTCCTGGCACTGAAGTTGAATCAAGTTTATTAAATCCCCCCCAATGCCTTTGTCCATTCAGCAGCAGTACCAATGGGTCCACCGCATCTGCTTGATTGACAGTTATAACGTAGAGGTGGGGTAAAGCGTGGGTATACCCTCCCACTCCCTCCAACGTCGGGCATGTTCCTGCAAACAGGTTTGATGGTTGATGTGGGAAAGCAGACCAGATGATAACCCTGCAGAGTTGGGAGGACCTTCCACCAGCAGTCATGGGAGCAAGCAAAAGCGGGGGGCCAAATCATCCGCACGTTCATCAGGGAAGGCTCGGACATACGAAGCCCCGTGAAGGCACAAGGCGGCGGTCGGTAGTAAGCATCAGTGGCTATGCTCTACTGATGATTCTTAACGCGGGCGAAACCTGCGCACGGTTGTCTCATTTTTCCTGCTGCCGTTTAAAATAATATTGCCACAATTTTGACCTTTGAGTTTGTGGGCTAAAGCGCCAAAGTTGTCTCATTACACAAGCATGCAAGGCATGATGGGGAGGACTGTTCATGTGGTCACAATTGTGCCTTTCGCTGTCTAGAGGGAAATCAGTTCTGTATTGTTCTTATTTTACAGTCCTGTGCGTACTTTTCTAGTCCGAGTTTCTTCTCATCGTTTACAGAGATTGTTGGAATTCGTTCGGCTAGTTTTGTCACCTCCAGGCAAGTTGCTCGGCGATGGAAGCGAGTGGCTCGCGAACGCAAAAAGTTTCGCTTTTAAAATCCTGCTTCGAGGAGGGGGGGGGGAGGTGGTGGCTCAGCCCATCATCACACCAGGGTTGATAAAATGAAGCCTTCTCAAGCGGTTTGCCTTTGGATAGACTAGCCCCCGCCATAGGAATGTGGTGGACTCTTCACCACAGGCTCAAGGCTGTTTTTCGATGAAGGTGAAGTCACATGACTGAGTTTTGTCATAATTAAAAGATGCTCATGATGCTAAAAGCACCCGTTTTCGTTGGCGGTCGTGGTTTCACCTTAATCGCATCATCGCCTTGCTCGATACAGTGCCTTGGGTAGGGCAAAGGCTGTCTCCGAATGAGTTTGCATAGTGGCTAGGAGACGTAATGCCTCTTGCACAAAGACAAAGATCCCTCGTATAGGCGGCACAGACTGCCGGGGCAAGGGCTGCGAGCGAGCGCCTATTACTATTATTACGATGGCCCACACGGCACACGAGGGGGTGGTGTGGCTCTCACCACGCCCGGCCGCCTTTGTCTCCCAAGTGGTGTTGTTTACACACTGTACCAGGGTACTCCTTTAAGGCTGAGTGAACCCAGGAGAAGCCCAGTATCGGGTATTCATGTATTCGTGACCAATGTTGCCCGTGAGTGGGAATGGAGCTCGGGCTACAGGGATCATCGTGCAAGTGCGCTAACCACTGTGCCACCGCTCCCCACTCGGCGTGTGGAGTTTGCATTGGGGTTAGCGGATTTACTGCCACCCACACAAAAACAAAGACAAAGATTCCCCATCTAGGCTTAACGGACAGTTGGAGCAAGTGCTGTTAGCGAGCACCTACGAAGGCCTGAACGGCACACGAGCACGTGGGTGGCCAGCACCACGCCCGGCCGCCTTTGTCTCCCCAGTGGCGATGTTAACACATCGTACCAGGTACTCATTTGAGGCCGAGTCGACCTAGTAGAGACCCAGGACCGGTTCAGAAAATCGTCACCGGTGTTGACCGTGAGCGGGAATCGAACTCGGGTCGCCAGGTCCGTAGCGCGGTGCACTAACCGCCACACTACCGCTCCCCTTACACACACATGGACACACACACATGGACACACACACACACAAAGATAAAGATCCCCCGTATAGCCTTACTAGACTGTAGGGGCAAGTGCTGTTAGCGAGCATCCATGAAGGCCAGAACGGTACACGAGTGGGTGGGTGGCCAGCACCACGCCCGACCGCCTTTGTCTCCTTAGTGGCAATGTTTACACACTGCACCAGGTACTCATTTGAGACTGAGTCGACCTAGGGGAGGCCCAGGACGGGTTCAGATAATCGTCACTGGTGTTGGCCGTGAGCGGGAATCGAACTCGGGTCGCTGGGTTCATAGCGTAGCGCGCTAACCGCTACACTACCGCTCCCCTTGCACACACAGACACACGCGCATGCGCACACACAGCTACACCACATACCATGCATACGTGGTTGAGCGTTCTTTTATCAGTTTCAATTCGCGCATGACACATTTGCGTTGCCACTGGTTTCTTAACACACTCCGGTTGCCGTGATATGGCGACACTGCGACCTGTATTATTATTACAAGGTCGCACGCATTGCACACAAAGTGTACGCCACAAATGAATCGCAATACCTTGCTGACCTAGTCAAGGAGCATAAACCTTCATCACTCGGAACTCCGGTCATCCTCGCAGCGGCGGCTTTTGGCTCGCCGTCGAACAAAGACGGTCAATCGCATCGCGCGCTCACAGATGCGCTGCTTCATGCGGCCGTCTGGAACGCTCTTGTTTCCGATATCATCTCGTAAAGTCACGTAAGCTACGGTGGCTGCCATTGCTGTTCTCAGGGTAGGCGGAAGCTCCGTGATTTTTTTCAAGATTTTTTTCAAGATTTTTGTAAAAGTTTTTTTTCAAGATTCTTACGCTTGCCCCTCTTGCCCCCTCTTGCTCTGTGGAGCCCCGAGGATCATGTGACCGCTCCTCGATAACCCGTTCAGTCATTCGGTCTCCTTAACCGGGGATGAAATAAACCCACTCGAGATGCGTGAAGCATTCCATCTCTGCAACGCTGACCTGGGTTACATCAAGGGAAGTTAAGTGGGACTGACTCAGTGCATCGTTGTGCCGAAAGACGTTTTTAATTGGTGCTTATTACTTGCTGGGACACACAGATCCCAAAGAATGGACCCTTGACAAACACGGCAGAACAAAATCTGGAAAATTGCACAGAGAAGTGTGCAGAGGTGCACGCGTGGAGTAAACGAGACGGGAACGGAAGGGGGGACACAAGGATGGGAATACCTACCCAGGTTAGACATCATTTCGATTTTTAAGAAAAGGAAGTGGATTTTTGGCAGAACTCGTCGCTCGGAGGGATGATGATCTAGAATAACGATGGAGTGGTGACCAAAGGAGAGAATGCGTTCGATAGCGTGTCAGCCGAGGAGATGGAGCGATTTAAATCGGCTCGTGTGCAGGAGCTCGGTGGGTCGGTGCATCGCAGAACTGTTAAAAGGCGGCGTTGGCGTTGGCGGTTTGGGGGAGGCTTTTATTCGTGAGGAGGCCCTTCATCCGTGAAGAGGGCTTCGTCCGTGAGAAATGGCAACGGCTTTGGGGCCAGCATTCATCCAACGGTGGATAAATCATGGCCGATAATAACATCGATGATCTATAAAACCACTAGAGAGCTACGGTCACCCACGCCCTCCCCCAGTTCTAGGTGCGCGCGCACGCGCACACATAACTGTTTACATTCACGTTGATGAAAAGGAATGCGTGCGCCCGTTCTTTCACGTGGTCGCAGGCCATACAAAGCTTGGACTGTCGGGGGGGGGGGGGGGGGGCTCGGCAGACCCTAATGGGGCCGTAATGGGTAGGTATGCTGTTCGAGTCGATTACCTGCGAAAATTCCAGCACCGCTCGTTCTGCCCGTCGCTCAACCAACCCCCCGGCGGACTTGAACAAGAAGAGGGCCGCGATTTTTAGTATTTTTATAGCCCCTAAGGTGCGTTTTTACAACCGGGACCCGTCCTCGAGTTTTATGGCGGTTCAGAATTGGCATCGGTGTTTGCCTGTCTCTGCCTTGTTGTAAAAGCCGATGTGAATGTGGGGGGGGGGGTGGGGGGCTTTAAGGTTATTTTTACGATGGAGATGTCGATTGACCGGTGTGTTACGTGGCAGTATTTGTTGCGGAACCGGTGGGGGGCGGTGGGGGGAGTCGTGGATTTCTAGCAGCAAGTTCGTGTACTCCCCCCCCCCCTTTCTTTGTTGTCAATCCACTTCTGGATGATGGGCCTTCCATAAACGCCGCGTGGGTCTTTGCAGTGTACTTCACGACGCTGGTCAGTCTGGGTTTGTGAAGGTGAGAGCGGTGAAGCAAATCCTTTGCGGACCTGCATTTCTAATGGCATCGAAGTAACGTACAACAATGGATTTTCCTACACCGCCTTCTGCCTGACACAGTCCCGGAACAGACCTGCAATTCCCGTTTCATTGCATGGTGGGGGTCGCCCTTCCAAGCACTTGTCCAGGCTCAAAATCGTACCTAGCTTCTGAGACCGTTGACGAGATGCTGGCGCGTTCCGGTGAGTCGGTCATGGACTCCGTATCTATGGTGGAGGATGTCGCGTGCAACTTTGTTGCGTGGGCGAGTTGCTGTGATAATAACCGCCTTGTCCCACGGCCAAGCCCACCGGCCTTCGCAGGCGTACGTCGCGGGTCGTGTTAGAGATTTGCGAAACTCCCAAACCCCGCTGGGGGGGGGGGGTGGGGGGGTTATGAGATCGGCCTGGGAGGTGGCAGCGCAGCAAGCGAGTTGGTGAACCTGCTTGCTGTACTGCATCAGTTCTAGACGAGGATCCAATGGTCGCTCCAGTGGATAGCGCATTGCGCTGTGAACCCGGCGGTGGCGAGGAGGATGGCTGACCCCATCCTGGGGTGACCAAACCCACGCCTACCATTGTGGTGAAGTAGAGTCAAGCAACTCCAATGGCCGACACGGCGTGGCGAAGCTTTCATCTATTTTGACTGTTTATTTTACCGGGTAAGGCCCACATGAGCTTCATAACTCTTTTTTCAGATGACAGCTCAACAAAGTGGCTCATCATGGTGAAATGTATAGCAGCCAAATATTCTAAACGCGTGATGTTGATTCTAAATGTGGAGGGCAAAGCCGGAGGACCCGGAGAAAATTCCACGCGACCACGGGGAGAGAAACATGCAAACTCGTATATGCAGCCATAATACAGGTTTTTTAAGGGTTAGATCGCGTAAATATATAAATGTGTCGTTAAACCCGCCACCGCCACCACCCAACACATTTATATTTACGTAATCTAACCCAAAAAAACATGTATTATGGATAATATTGGTTGCGCAAGCCTACTACAGGATGGTCATGGGATGGAACCCATGACCATCCTGTATCCAGCAGTGGCTTTAAAAAAAAAGTGCTTCACAAGATTCCTATTATCACGATAGATGGTCTCCACCATGGGTCGTGTTGTCAGAGGCAGGTTTTGCGTGACTCGCGCGACTGTTGGTAGCACCTTCTTGGTTCTTTCGGTAAAGTCACGTAGAAGGAAATAATAAATAATAAAAATAAAACATAATAAAATAATTCTCACGACGTTTCGGCCACAACGCAAGCAGCCGTCTTCAGGTGGAGAACAGGTCTGTCAAGTAGACAGTCTGGTAGCACGTTCCCCCGTCTCGTTTCCTCCTCGAAGCCGTCCCCCTCTTTCCAAGGAGGTGGGAGCGGCGTCGATGGAAGGGATGAGAGACGCCGACCTCTTTTTGACGGCGTGTGGAAGGCATCACAAATCTCGTTGTTCACACCGCTTGGTGGGGGGGGGGATGCCGCCCACCGTGACCCGCCGTGGGCACACAATGTGGATGTACTGTACAGGGTGATCCAAAAGCCAGGACACCATGGGGTTATTATATATTTATTTGAACAAATCGAAAAGGGTCGTTTTGTTTATTTTAACACGTGTTCAAACTGACTTCCATTCACATTAATAGCTGCATGAACTCCGTTTTGATTTTTTTTTTCTTCTTGACGTTACAGGTGTAATCGTTGAACATTAATCCATTGTGTGATTGAGGTGAGCCCCACAGGGAGAAGAAATAGGATATTAATAATGATAATACATAACATATTAACGGAAATAATACACTGTAAAATGTTTAACGGCAGTGCAAAAATAAATTAAATAACCCTGTGTGTCCTTACTTTTGGGCCACCCTGTATATATCGAATGTGCCACGGTGGTGAGATGTTAATTACCTTGCTGAGTATACAGGAGGTCGTGGGTTCAAGTCCAACCGTGACGCATGTATATTTAGAGTTTGCATGTTCTCCCTGTGGTCGCGTGGATTTTTTTCCGGGTCTTCCGGTTTTTCTCTCCACGTTTAGAATCAACACGCGTTGGGAGTTTTTGACTGCTATACATTTCCATGTGATAAGCCACTTCGTTGAGCTATCATTTGTGGCCAGGTCGCTTCTGAAAAAAAGAGCTATATAGCTCAGTGGGCCTTACCTGGTAAAAGTTTAACAGATATCTTCCATTGCTTAGCAATCTTGATGTCCACGTCTTTTTTTTGCTCATAATCATCTAGAGCCCCAATCCATCACATCGCCACAATGGCTCTTACTTTAGTAAAATAAAACATAGTTTTAGTTTAGTTTTAAACATTGCTGATCTATTCCTCGCCATTCTAAAGGATCAGAAGATGAGTTGCCGACCACTGAGATGCCCGGCCACCTCCCATTGAGCAGTTTGAGGGTTAGAGGTCAGTCTTCTGGCCCGCCCGCCGCCCCCTATGGAGCGGTGGTCTCCGCTAATCATTCTTGGCTTTTGGCGCGTAGGAGCAGCCGCATGAAAGGGTGGGACGGAACGAGAGCAATTATGGGGCTTGATTTACGGTTCGCCTGACGTCTCCGCTGCCGCCGCTCACTCCCCCTCCACTCTGGACCCGCTAACCCCAACTCTGCTTCGCCAAGGCGGAGCCGCAGGGAATGCTAAAGAGCGCTCGGTAACTAAATTAATTATTGCAATGCTTGTTTACCCAGGAAAGCCTCAGAGTCTCTTGTCTCTTAGGTTTTTTTTCAGGAGAAGTCCTGCCACGTTTTTGCAGTCGGGGTGGTCGTGATGATTGCAATGTGTATTTCAATTGAGTAATTGTTGAGGTAATTTGTTAATTTGCCAAATTTTTACCGTGAAGCCCGTGGGCACACAATGGCCTACTTTTGCGACTGAAGCCACGGGGGATCTTTAACGTCCACTGTAGAGCAGACTGACCGTAATTTTATGGTTCATTCACACCGCATTGTTAATCGGGGCGGTCTCTGGATTTGAACCGCCGGAAACCTCTGCAACAACCGCTGGGCCACGTCATCGCCCATATTTGTCTCTCCGCATAAAATGGATTTAAATATTCTTTTTTTTTACACACAACTCATTGGCCGTATGGCCTTCTGGGAGTGCATCTTATCAAGAGTCGGCAATGGCCACGCTTATTTGGAGGCCCGGCAAAAAGTGTCTCATGGGAACATATCGAATCGGTGTATTTTCTACCGAGGAAATATTTCCTCGCCCGGCATACCACATCCAGTACGTCCACTCGTCACGTGCCACCTTCTGCCGAGTCTACGGACAACTCAGAATATATTCGATGAGAAATTAAACGCGACATACAACCGTTCGTCCCAGCTATGGTGGGGGGTGGGAGGCGGGCGGGCGGGCGGTCGTCCTTGCCCAGCCGCCGAGTTTCGGTAGCAAACCGCAAACGAGCACGGAATTCCCCGCTCCAGGAAGCCGCAGGTCTCATGTGGCGCGATTACAGCGTGGTGGTGGTGGTGGCACAGTTACGGCACGCCGTGGCCGGGTAACGAACTCAACTCGCCAGGTCGATAGCCGCCACTTGCGCTCACCACTCCATCACCGCTCCAACCCATCCATCGCAGTAACGTACACGCACAGACCCGCCGTTGAACAGTTTCAGGTGTGTGTGTGTATATGAATGTTGAACTTCTTTCGCAACGTACGTAGCCAACCATGCTCATCGGAGATGTTTGTTCTGCCACTTTAGAGGTGCGGTCCAGTCTGTGAATCTATTGTGATTAATTCATGTACAAGTGCAGCCCCTTTGTCATTCCACTTTTGGATGAGGGCCAGCCTCCCCATGCCATATCGTTCACAGGGGGATCATGGATCCTGGTCTGTGAGGCTTAGTTAAATTCCAGTTTTATTTGCTTGGCAAAGCTTCACTGAGTCTCAAGATTCCCTTACCGGAGAGTCCTGCGTCATATCCAGCAAGTCTTCTCAGCAGAAGAGTGAGTGGCTCGCTCTCAGAAGATTAGAGGGGTGGAGGGGGGTAGGGAGGTGACTCGGTCCCATCAACCATCTGGGGTCGATAAATCGGGTACCACTTTGTGGGGATTTCCACAGGTGTTTGTGCTGCGGAGGGAATCGCTCGCGCCATACGAATGTGGAGTTTCCACCACTGCCTCAGGGCTGTAAACGCTTGGATGAGTGCCACCTCGCTGCTCATTAGGGCAAGAAATCGCCTTGACCTTTTGACCCGCTACATTGAGATGTATGGTGAATTCCGTCGATGAGCGTTTTGGCTTTTTACGTGGCTTTAGAACCCCATTGTTCGTGCCAGGTGTGCTGCCCCGTAAGGCTGCCACAGGAGGCCAGCCCGGGCCCACGACTTTCGTTTGTGTGGCCCGGGATCGCACGCTTTCCCAGTGGCCATGAGAACTTGGCAACGGTTTGGCATGTGTGGGTTTGGCACGCCATGAGGCATGCGTGCGACCATGTGCGTGCGACCATGTGCGTGCCCACATCAATTTGTGCGGCTTCTTCATTTTGTTATTGTGAGGAAGTCTTCTGTCCCAGTCGAGAGAGAGCAACTTGGAAAGTTCAAATGGTGGGGGAGGGGTGGAGCCGATCAAGTTCGATTGTCATTCACAACCCCTGCACTGGACAATCGTACTCATGCCTCCTTCGCGCTTGCCGTGTAATACGTGCGGAGATTTTTATTATTTGAACGCATTCGCTTCAGGAAACGACTCGATCGGCTGATTTAATATCGATTTGATTAACTTTGCGGTACATGGAGGTGTGAATGCACGATCGTTTTCTAACTGGTTGTTACGCTTGTTTACCTTGGAAGACCTCGGAATCTCAAGGCTAATTTTTCAGGAAGATCCTCTCCTGCCAGATTTCCACAGTGTAGGGGTGATGTTGTTACATGGAATCTCAATTTGAGTGATTTTCAGGTAATTGTTCGGCATTGGCATATTTACCCAATATGGGTGACATTGAGTTTTTTTTATTATTATCTAGGAACCTGGAGGAAACTAGATTACTCGGAGGAGACCGATGCGGAACTGAGGGGAGAGGAATCGAACCCAGGCCCATTTGTGCAGTGAGGCACAGGTCTTACCCCGTGCTGCATGATGAATATCTTGCTTTCTCACCCTCTGCACCGCCGATTAGCACGGTTGACTACGTGCGGCGCGAAAGAAGTTCAACATACACACATACACGCGTAGAACATTGCCACCATCGTCTCGTCACCGACCTGACCGCACAACGACCACGGCGGTTTGACGAACGCGTCACGCAATTCGCACAACCACCACCCGTGGCCATCGTTCACACCCGCACAAACACGCGCGCTCTCTCTCCCTGTGTTCAGCCACGCGGCTGCAGGTAGCCCTGACAAGCAGGGGGGGGGGGCCTCACATCGGACAATCGGAGCGACTACAAAAATGTTTTTGTTGTCAACCGTGGTGCCTGCTGCGTGCAGGTGCGAGTCCGCGGTCGTCTGGCTTGGATTTCCACGCGTGACTCACCTGGCGCCCGCCGTGGCCTCGTTCTTTATTGTTGTCCTCCTCTCTCTTTCTCTCTCTCGCTCCCCGCGGCGGCCGAGACGCGCCAGGGAATTTGACGTATGCGGCGGGGGAGATGGGTGATTTTTTAGCACGTTAGAAAAATGCGTGTTTAACCTAACCTACCTCCTCCCCCCCACCACCATCATCACTGGCAGGTGAGAGGAGGATTTTTGGTCACGCAGGTGGCTTTCGTTTGAGCGCCGTTTCTCAGAATCGGAATTGTTTATTTTTCCGGGAGGAATCCGATGAGCTATCAAGCTCTTCTTCGCAGGTGTCCTGTCGGGGCGGGTAAGAAGGTTACAACAACAGACAGTACATAAACGGAGTGCAAAGTACAATAAAGGCAAACAATTCACCCAAACATATAGAAATTTAACTAAACCACATCCCCATCCTACCAGGCAAAGCCCACTGAGGCATTAGCGTATTTTTCAGAAGCGAGCTGGCCACAAGTGATAGCGCAACAAAGTGGCTTATCACGTGGAAATGTACAGTGGCAAAACAATCTAACTAACTTTAATGCATGTTTCTAAACGTGGAGGCAATAACCAGAGGATCCGGAGGAAAAAAATGCACGTGACCACGGGGAGAGAGAGAGAGACACACGCAAACTCCAAATATACTGGCCCTAAGGCCTATCACACGCGGCGGGCAGCGACTCGAATGATACAGTGCGGCAGATGGGACCAACGCGTTTCTTGAATCGAGGAAATTTGTAGTTAGAGTAACTTGAAGACGCACGGTTGGCTACGCACAGTGCGAAAGAAGTTCAGCATGCGTGCGCAGGTACGTACATTCGTGTGCACGTCAATACAGCACGTCTAGGAGCGAAAGGGCGACAGTGGCGGCTTGCTGGCCACAACGACGGGGCGTGGCGAGAGAGAGTTTGTGTCGCTTTCGTTTGTTTCTTCCTCCTTTTTGAAGGAGCGCAGTCTGTAGTGGTTTACTCCGTGGTCCATGGCTTGCGTTGCACGGCCAAAATTCGCACCGCTGTGTTGTGTTTTTTTGCATTCAGTGCGGGAGGTGTGCGCATCGACCCGTTGATATTCTGATGGGATTGCTGGTTACACCAGTGTGTTTTTTTTGAATATCAAAGCCAGGAGGTGCGATGTTTGGGACACGAATTAGGTGTTTGTTCTCGACGTCCGTTGTTCCACCTAGTTTGCAAGCATCTTTCTGGAACTGGGTGAGATTCTCGGAAAATAAATGATGGGATGGAGTTCCAAGTCGTACGTGAAGTCCTCTTTTTTATATTTAAATTGTATCTTTTTTTTCTTTACATTTGAGGACCAATTAATTGTCTCGCAGAGGGCTCGGCAACCAACATAACAACAAGAGGCATTGTTTTGGAATTCGGTACAAAAACCCCTCAATATTTCCAGAGCGGCAATGCTCTTGTGTGGTGAATACGAGACGGTGGGTCCTTAATAAACGACGTCATGCAGCAAGTCCTTAAATAGCCACCGCATGCGGCTCCGGAGCCGAAAGTTGCCCTGCTACCTCCCTGGTCTAGCAGATAGGAACCAGTTTAAGACGTAGGCTTTCGCGACCAATATTATGGCTGTCACCTGATGATGCTCGTTGTAATGAATGGCGAAATGACACGGTACTCCAATTGTAGACGTTGTGGGTTTACTCTCCAACACACCGGCATGCCTGTACTAGTGACGAATTGTCATGTTTTGTTGACGTGACAAACCTTACTAATTGGCTGTGGTGGGTTTAACGACACACTTTGTATTTACGCGATCTAACCCAAAAAAAACCTCTATTATGGAGATAGGAACCAAAGCGCTTATTGAATGGAGAATTTTAAAAAGCTAGCAACCGAGACCATTAGTGATTGTTCGGCAGACAAGAACTAACAAATATTGAAGTGAGAACAGTTACAGGAACTTGGGGAAAAAGAGACAATTGGAGAAAATCCTAAAGTCCGAGCATTGCCAAGACGGAAGGAGGAAGAGAGATGTTTTGCCCGTTAATTGTTGTGTTGACTTTGGCCGAGGTATCGAGGTGCCATGACCTGTGGCACAGTGGGAAAAAAATCCTTCCTCAAAGCAAGAGGGGACTGGGTTCGATTCCCAACTGGGGGGCACCTTTACGCGGACTTTGTTCTGCGTGGCTTTCCACCGGGGTTCTATTGTTTCTTCCCAGAGATTGAAAAAAAAACACGTACCATGTTAACGTGATATTGGACCAAAGCTTCCCGATGCTGAAAATGTAGCTGCAAATGACACGACTGGGATCGCACGCAGCAGTAGCATCGTCCGCCACCCCTCTCTCTCTTGCAAAAACTCGGTAGGACCATCTTGAAAAAATCTTGAGATTCCCTGAGGCATTCATGGATAAACAAAGCACCCGGACTCTGGTCGTAGCAATAAAATGGCGATAAAGGCACGATTCACCTGGGGTTGTCTTGCCAGCAACGAGTTAAACTACGCATCGATAACAAAAAATAAATACAATCTTAAGCTCGCGGCATATGTGTTAAGCCACGCGGGTATCAAATAAAATGGCCTAACGTCATCCCCACAGCCGCTGGAGGTGGTGCAGTTGCCCGGAGCGTTGCAACAAAAATCTAGGACCATAAATTGGATCTCCTGGCGGTGGTGGGGGTGGTGCTTGTGTGGTGGTTTGTGTTTCAATCATTCCACCTCTTCTCACCAAAATTTACCCCGAATCATTTCAATAGAGCGGGGGTGGGGGGGGTTTCGCCGTTAACAAATAAATAAACATGCCACTATTGCGTAACGCCTGCAGGAGAGAGAGAAAAAAAACGACCCGTTAAAGAAGTGAGATTTTTTTTGGCAGCGCTACGAGTGACAAAAGGTCAGAGGTACAGAATAGAGTCCCTTCCTGCTCGGGGAAATCGCCGGTCAATGGGAAGAGAGACGCCGCCACCAACTCCACCAACTCCACAGCGGGCGCGGGGGGGGGGGCGCTTTGTGTCGTGGAAGCCACGGGCCGCCTTCCAACACCGGCAGTCTTTCACGAGATCGCTGTTGCCCTGGAGAACTTGGGGGCTGAATGGAGGCTGATGAGGTTCAGAGCTCAGCGTGCGTGCGTGCGTGTGCGTGCGCGCGGGTATATCTGTGTGTGTGTGTGTCCATAGGGCATTTTTTTTTGGTTAGATCGCGTAAATGTATACATGTGTCCGTTAAACCTGCCACCACCCGACGCAGACAATTTAGTGAGGTTTGTCATGTAAACAGAACATGCCAATTCGTTACTAGTACAGCACGAACCGGTGTGTTGGAGAGCAAAGCCACAGCATTTACAATCTGAGTACCACGTTTCCCAAGTAATTACAACCGGCATCATCAGGCGGCAGCCAGATGTGTGTGGGGTAGCGGTAGTGTAGCGGTTAGCGCGCTGCGCTATGTACCCAGCAGAGACCCGAGTTCGATTCCTGCTCAAGGCCAACACCAATGACGATTATCTGAACCGGTCCTGGGTTCGACTCAGCCTCAAATGAGTACTTGGTGCGGTGTGTAAACATTGCCACTAGGGAGACAAAGGCGGTCGGGCGTGGTGTTGGTAATCCACCCCCTCGTGGTCCGTATCGGCCTTCATAGGTGCTCGCTAACAGCACTTGCTCCAACAGTCTGTTCAGGCTATATGGGGGATCTTTGTCTTTTTGTGTGTGGGGGGAGTGGTAATCCGGTGGTTGGCGTGCCCCACTTTGAACCTGGAGACCCGAGGTTCGATTCCCGCTCACGGCCAACACCAGTGACTAATTATCATGACCAGCCCTGGGTCTCCCCTAGGTCGACTCGGCCTCAAACGAGGAACCTGGTGCGGTATGTAAACATCGCCACTGGGGAGACAAAGGCGGCCAGGCGTGGTGCTGGCCACACCGCCATGCACACGTTGTACCGAGTGTGGGCGGGCATGTGGTCGTCGGATATGCGACCTTAGTGTGTAGTCAAATCTCACCGGCATCTGGTCGTAGTTTCTTCCGGTGAGTGACTCTCGCCGCGTGTTTAACTCTCCGTTACCTTTTTGAGTCGATTGGGGAGTTTATGTTGTGTGGCTGCCACCCAGAGGTGTACAGCTTTCGAGTGTTCAGGCGGTGCAACTGCACTGGGGTCTCTAGGCCGGAGGGGCCCAAGAAGAGGTCGCAAACGGGTTTTGATTCCTTACCCGTACCCGACCGCCCCAGGGTCGCAAACGGGTACCCGTACCCTACCCGATACCCGGCTACCCATACCCGGCCGGGTACGGGTAGGGTACGGGTACCCTGATTGCGACCTCTGGGATGAAGCCATGTTGCAGGCGCGGGTGGGTTGATTCTAGGAACTTGAATTGTGAGAAGAGACAAGACGTTGGGAAATGAGTGACAAACGGTTACTCACCAGTCACTCACGGCCTACCCTTACCCGTACCCGTACCCGGCCACACCAGGGTTGCAAACGGGTACCCGTACCCCCGTACCCGACCGGGTACGGGTAGCCGGGTATCGGGTAGGGTATGGGTATCGGGTACCCGATTGCGACCTCTGGCCGCAAGTGACGGGCTGTGACAAAGTGGGGTGGGGGGGGGGGGGTGAGAGTGGGCAGGGAATTGTAAAGGGGCGAGCGGGGGAACGCATTGAATTCCGTGCACCAGCGGCCATGCCAACCGCGCTACGCCACTGGGCTCGGTGTTGGTCGCTGTGACTCATGGGGACGGGCCGAGTCGATCAACGGTGGGTTTCGGTGTGAAATGAAGAGGATCCGTAGAGCCACACGGAAAGTCCACGAGGCTTCGGTCTGTGCCATGGGTGTCGAGTGTGCAGGCGGTGCGATTTGCACAGGGACCCACAGGCCTGGGAGGGGGTCGGGGAGGGTGAATTCGATAGGTGGGCCCCCCCTCATTTTTAAGTTCTTTCACCAGGGCCCATGCCAACCACATTACACCACTGGCTGACACACACAATCACGAACTTGTGTGATCATAATAATAATGGGGTGCCCCCAGGGTATTGTGTGTTCATGTGTAATGTATATTTTGTTCCGGAAACAGATTATGATTTTTTTGACTGCCAGAAACAATAAAAAAAAGATTACAAAGATGCACACACGTGCGCATACACACCTACCGTGTGCCAATGACTAATCGCCCTAAATGCCACAAAATATCGTCAGCTCATGGAAGCAAAGCAGGGTGGAGCCGCGTGAGTGCTTGGATGGGTTATAGCCAGGTAAACTAAAACAATTATTATACGCTTTTATTTAACTCACTCTGTCTGTTGTTGTTGTATCCCCAAATCTTGTAACTCAATTTTTACCCACTTCCCAATGTGGTATCGACTGCAAACTTTGTATACTTATGTCATACTGATGACAATACTATATTCCATCATAAAAAATAAAAAAACATATTTTAAAACATTCTTTTTTATGTGTTATGTTTTGGCTTGGGTCTAATTGTCCACGCTAAACTGACGTTGGCTGTAAATCACCATGGCCCCTTACGTTATGGCAAGCTTCGGGGCCACTTCCTGGAGTCGTGGAGTTCTTCCATTAATAATACGGTACATTTCATTAAAGCGTGTTTTGAAAAAAGTTTTTTTGAATATTACTTCTTTTTTTACCAGGTAAGGCCCACTGACCTGGCCACAAATGATAGCTCACCAAAGTGGCTTTATCATGTGGAAATTTATAGCAACAGCCGAATACTATAAACGCGCGATGTTGATTCTAAACGTGGAGGGAAACGCCAGAGGACCCGGAGAAAAATCTACATGCTCATGCGGAGAACATGCAAACTCCAAATATACAGGCATCAGGGTCTCTATAGCTCTATGAGACTGTTGGGCCAAGTGCTGTTAGTGCCCGGCACCTATGAAGGCTGGCAGTGCACACGAGGGGGCGGATGGCCAGCACCAGGCCCGGCCGCCTTTGTCTCCCCGTGCGATGTTGACACACCGCGCCAGGTGCTCATTTGAGGCGGAGTCTTTCTCGGGTAGGCCTGGCATCGGTTCAAATATCCATCACCGGTGTTGGTGACCCCGAGCGGAAATCAGAGGTCGCAAACGGGTTTTGATTCCTTACCCGTACCCGTACCCGGCCGCACCAGGGTCGCAAATGGGTACCCGTACCCGGCTGGGTACGGGTACCCGTTCCCTACCCGTACCCTACCCGAAATGAGTGACAAACGGTTACTCACCAGTGACTCACGGCCTACCCGTACCCGGCCGCACCAGGGTCGCAAACGGGTACCCGTACCCGTACCTGGCCGGGTACGGGTAGCCGGGTATCGAGTAGGGTACGGGTATCGGGTACCCAGTTGCGACCTCTGGCGGAAATTGAACCCGGGTTGCCGGGTTCGAAACGCAGCGAGCTAAACCGCTACACTACCCGCACACACACACACACATGCGCACACCATTACACTCAACAAAACAGCAACGCGCAACCGGTGCCATTTAATAAATAATGAGCACTCCCTCCTGCACAGAGAGGCACGGGGACGAGGGGGCGGTGGGGTGCGATGGAGTGCGAGCGTGTGGGGGGGGGGGGCGTGAGCCCGCTTGCCCCGCGGCTGTAGCAGTGGAGGTATGCAGAGGGTTTGGTTTCAATTTGCGCCGGGCGCTTGAGCCCTAGGGCAGGGACGTAGGGACGACGGGGGGGTGGGGGGCAGGCCCGGGGAGGGCTCTGTGGAGGAAGAGGGCAGGCCACTGTGGCTGTAGTGCCCCCCCCCCCGTCCCCCAACAGCCACCAGGGAGTTTCTCTTGTCATTGTCTCAAATTTGTTCATGTATTTTAGTTCTTACCCCCCACCCTCCCCGCCAAATTACGGTCAACTCGGGTTTTTTTTTTGCTGCTGCCAGTGATGTCACGGTGAGCAGCACCACTGGACCTGCAATCCATGGGTCGTCGGTTCGATTCCACCCAGTAGTTTAAACAACGGGGCAAGTTTCTCAAATCCTAATCCTGCCCCCCCCACCAACTCCACTCCAACAGCAGCAGTATATCTTCTTGGTTCTTTCGGTAAAGTCACGTAGAAGGGAATTAATAAAATAATATCAATTAAACTTAATAAAATAAGCACGTAGGCTTTCGCGACCAATATTAATCATAATATAGGTTTTTGGGTCAGAACGCGTTATTTATAAATGTGTCGTAACCCTCTACCACCCGACATGGCCAAACAGTAAAAAATGTGTCACGTTTTTCAAAGGACAAAATAATTTAAAGAAGTGAATTATTACAAAATAATTCACTGAAACGTGACACATTTTTTACTGTTTGGCCGTGTCGGGTGGTGGAGGGTTACGACACATTTATAAATAACGCGATCTGACCCAAAAACCTATATTATGAATAAAATAAGCAGCAGTATACATTGGGCTCGCCAAAGTTAGTCAGTCGGCAAGTCGTGTGTGGTGGGGTAAAGCGTGGATACTCCCAACTCATAACAGAAGGCCTGGCCATAGAGTGCAAGAGGAGACCAATTAACCCCTCTGTAGGGGCTCCCTAGAGCTCCCTCTAGTGAAGGCGTCGCTGATCTCATCAAGGAGCATAAACCATCATCACGCAAACTCCGGCCATCCTCGCAGCAGCGGATTTCTGCTCCGCCGCCGAACAAAGACGGTCACTGCATCGCGCGCTTTCGGATGCACTTCTGCGGCTGTCTGGAACGCTCTTCCTTCCGATAATAGGAAGCCACTGGAGCTATGCACGTTTACATCATCTAGGTCTTTAGAGCTGCTTTTTTCGTGTTCGTATGTTATCCTTCCCCCGCACCTCCGATTAGCACGGTTGGCTACGTACGGCGTGAAAGAATTTCGATTTAAAGCTTTCGTGACTGCAGGGATTCATCTTCTTGGTTCTTTCGGTAAAGTCACGTAGAATGGAAACAATAAAAATAGTAAAATAAGACATAATAAAATAATTCTCACGACGTTTCGGCCACAACGCAAGCAGCCGCCATCAGGTGAAGACTTGCGTTGTGGCCGAAACGTCGTGAGAATTATTTTATTATGTTTTATTTTATTATTTTTATTGTTTCCATTCTACGTGACTTTACCGAAAGAACCAAGAAGGCGTGAAAGCAGTTCATCGTACGTACAGGCTGTTCCACCAGCAGTGGTGTGAGCAAGTAAATGCAGAGCCACGCCTTTATCTTTTGCAGTTATTTACAGCTTACTACCTCCTGTAACATGTGGTGCAGAAACACGGTCATTCATTTCAAAGAAAGATTGGAAGGAAAACTGAGAAGTGTGCAATGATGCGCGGAGGGATGCATACTTGGAATTGCACTGAGAGACAGAATGAGAAACATGTGGATGAAAGAACACACGTGCAGGTGAATGACTTCCAAACTGTTCGAAAGTACGGGTGGGCTGCTTGGGCAGGATGCGTCACTAGAATTGATCGTGGCCATCGGTCAAGACCCAATGATGGAGTGGCAACGAAAGGAGGGTACACGTGCGAGAGCACGCGCATCGTCGGAGATGGAGGAATGAAATCGGCGTTTGTGCCGGGGCTAGGTAGATTGTTGCATCACAGGGCTGGGAGATGGCTTAAAGGCCTCGTCTGTGAGGCTAAACGGCAATGACTTAGGGGGGGTGGGGCGGCCTTCATCCAGGAGTGGATAGATCATGGACGATAATAAGCTCATGCGTTGAATGGTCGGACACAAACAGGATGAGTCCATCCGTGGCCTGGGCCCACGCCACTTGCCACGTTTGAAATCCGAACATGGCTTTATTGCACGGGGGAAAATAGGAATAAACAAAGCCTGAATCGTTTTGCTTACTTGGTGAGATTGTTTGCTTACGATTGGTCATGAGCCTTGTCAGATAGAGGCTTGTTCTTACCCGGCAATGTTTGTTTTTTGCGTCTGAATAGCATTCCTTTTTTAATATATTGTCATAATTTACTGGACATGTGTGAAAAAGAGCTTCATAGCTCATCGGATTCCTCCAGTAAAAATAGAGATTCCGATCATCGTAGTCATCGTAACATTTTTATTTAAACAAGCTGAGTTGTCCTTTGAGATCAAAAGTAACTTTTGAGAGTCAGTTTGGGGTCGCAAAAATGTCATTTACACACGCAACTGGTGCGGTGGTTAGCACACTGGCAGCGGAGTGTGGTATCTGAACCATTCATAGGCCTTCCTTCACCAGCCCGCACCGACCAGTCTGGTGAAGTATGATCAAACAAACTCCCGTGATAGACACTGCATGGTGAGGCCTTCATCCAGCAGCGGATCGACCAAGGACTGGACAATATTAATTATATTTTTACAAATTCACGCAGATTTACAATTAATTACAAAACTCATCTCAACACGTTGCCTTTTATCTCGACAGTACTGATGTTTACACACCGCACGAGGTACTGTGCTCATTTAAGGCTGAGTCAACCTAGTGGAGGTCAAGGACCGGTCTTAAATATTCTGCACGGTTAGTAATCGTAAGCGGGTTTCGAAGTCTCATCTCTGGGTTCGTTGCTTCGCGCTCCAACCGCTACACCACCGCTCCCCACATAGATACATACGTACGCGCACGACCAAATATAACACACGTACATGGATCTAATCGCTCCCATCTTTCTTACGTGCACAAAGACAAAGATCCCCCAGAAGTGTTTTTAGCGAGCGTCACCTATGAAGGCCACACACCACCGCCTTTTTATCTCCCCAATGGTTATGCCTTACACACCATACCAGGTGTTCATTTGGGGTCGAATTCGGGGGAGGCCCAGGACCGGTTCAGATAACACTGGTCAACACACTTTTTCTGGCATAAGGTATTCCAACGGTTATAATGTAATTTTGGGGTGCTGATTCTAAATCTGGCATCAGTTTTTGTCTATCAAATCAGGTTTTTGAGATATCAAATATTGCATTTTCAATAAAAACTGCAGAAGAAAAATATTAAATAAATGTGGATATCTACATAAAATTATATTATAAACGCACTATCCTAAAAATACAGCACCATATTTTAACACTAAATCAGTCACTGGCTCGCATCAACTTGCAATCATAAGTGACGTAGTTAATTTCGGGTAAAATCAATGAAAATGGGGTATGCCCATAGCATAAAAATGAGATGTGATAGAGCAAATCTCCGATCAGATTTGGAATCAGCACCCTGAAATTAGCTGCAAAAGTCCAGGCCAGAATTTTTTTTTTTGTTGACCAGTGTAATCGTCACCGTTGTTGGCCGTGTGCGGGAATCGAACTCTGGTCGCTGGGTCCGTAGCGCAGCGCGCTAACCGCTTGCGCTGCTGCCCCCCATACGTGCACGCGCGACCAAATACAGCGCACACACGTGGAGATCTAATCGCTCCCATCTCGCCTACATACACACACATACACTGTAATAATACACACTCATGAGCTCTGGTGGTCATCCTCTGGGGTGTGTTCCCTTCTTTGCCTGTCATCCCACCAGCAGTCTCATCCATCATCACATTTCCCCTTCTGGGAGTGGTGTCCTGCCTGAGCGTAAATTGCAGCTTATTTTACGCAAGTTTATCTCTGCGTCTCGTCTGCTAACGGCCACACAACAATAACTCTGTTCTGTTTTAATGTTTAATGTGGGGCGGGGGTAGTGGGGATAATTGTGGGGTTGTTGTTTTGGTTCCGCCTGGCTGATTTTTTTCTATGTACGCGTGGATGTTTCGAGCGTTTGCGCGTAATGTTCCGTACTCCGCGAGTCCTCTTTCTTGGCCGGAGCGAACCGAGCGTTATCTTCGATGCGAAGTGAAACGAATGCGAAGAAATGTTACATTTCCCTCCCAACTCCCCCTGCGTATTGCACAATAACTGGCGTTTGTTGTTTTAGCTGCTCCGGTTAAAGTTACCATTTCCTGCCCAAAACGTTGGGGCCTATTTGTTAAGGACCATTGCCTAAAAGGTCTTTCATGACAAATGCAAGTGCGCTCGTGCACGCGCACACACACACACATACACGGCGCGCGCACACACACACGCGCACGTTTGCGTGTACAAACACGTGCACAGAAACCCAGATCCCACCGCCCGTACCCCCCTTATAGGACCGTTGGGGCTAGTGCCGTTTGGTGAGTACCACGGAGACAAAGGTCCCCCATGTAGCCTTTAACTGACTGCTGGGGGAAGTTCTTTTAGCGAGCACCTCCTGAAGCGGCATTGCACGCGGAGGGGATGGGTGGCCTGTACCACGCCTGGCCCCCTTTGTCTCTCTTCAGTGCTCATTTTTACACGGCGCACCAAGTTCTAACATGAGGCTGAGTCGACGTTTGGGTGGAAACCGGGACCGATTCAGGCATCGCTTTCCACTGGGGTTAGCTGTGGCTCGAAACTAAACCCAGGTCATCGGGCTGTTCTGTGTGTCTGTTGAACTTCTTTCACACCGTACGTAGCCAACCGTGCTCATCGTAGGTGCGGGGGAGGAGGAAGGGCATCAAAATAAACACAGTCTAGCAACTGTCTTTTGTATTTTGCCCGTGACCCTAAATTATCCGAAATGCGCCGCACCCAGTCTCGTCGGATCTCGGAATCTCCGGCAGGTTTGAGTGACGCCTGTAGTTGGAAAGGGTTAGCCATCGTGGCTTGCCGGGTGCTGTAGGCGAGGTGGTGGCCAGGAGGTGGCGGTGCTGAGTGCCTCCCTCTCTCGTCTGCAGCAGGCGCGGTGCTGGGTTTTCTCCGGATTCTCCGGTTCCCACTTACTCCCACACGAAGCCAAGCTCTATAAACTAAAAACTATTTTTATTTTACTAGGTAAGGCCCACCGAGCTATGTAGCTCTCTTTCAGAAGCAACCTGGCAATCACAAATGATAGCCCACTGAAGTGGCTTATCCCGTGGAAATTCATAGCAACTAAATACTCGAAATGCGTGATGTTTTCTGAATGTGGAGGGAAAAACCGGAGGATCCGGAGAAAAATCCACGCGACCACGGGGAGAACATGCAAACTCCCGAATATGCAGGTGTCAAAGGTCGGGATTGGGATCGAACTCACGACCTCCCGTATGCCAGGCGAGGTAGTTAACATCTCGCCACCACGGCGCTCATTACTCAAGCAATTCATGGCCAAACAACCCCCAATGTTGCAGGCACCCTCCTGAAAACAAGCCTCCAGAGACTCGGGGGAGGCCTTCGCGGGTAAATAATTGTCATTTTTACATTCAACGTTGTCGGCGGGCACCTGTTAACTGTTTGTACAAGTAAATGACCTTGTTGAATTAAATGTACTTGGATATGAGGGCAATAAAATGGCAATGTATTTGTTGTTGTTAAAAATTAACATAAATGTTATGAAAATGTGTGTTAGTGGGTGGGAGGGGAAATTGGCAGAAATTTAAATTTTTTTCTTCACAGCGATCTTTGAGCTCTGCCAACAATTGCAATAACACAAACAAGCCATTCGGCTCCAAAAAAATACCGCAGTATCGTCATCTTATATCCCAGCCAAGGTTTCTGTAAAAACAACAACGGGCTGGTGTGTGTGAAGAAACGGCCAAGAGCAAATAAAATTGACTTAAAAAATGGAAGGACTACATCAGTGTGAATCGTTCAATGTGAGAAACTTCGAACTCGATAATGCTGCCTATGATAGGTACATTGTGTGTGTGTGTGTGTTTACATGTAATGGGTGACATTTCGGGCGACTAATCGTGTAATAGGTGACAATTTGTGAGGTGCAAGCGACCTGAGAAGGACTTGATGATGTGAAAAGTGACATGGCCGGTCGAGGCAAAGACTAATTACAATTAAAATCCCACACCTTATTTAAAATGATGAGAAAAACTCATCGCGACAGGCCCTCCTGTCTGGGTTTCCCGGAAACCCAAGGCAGCGGTGAACATTGACGACTGTGCCGTGGTTTGACTCCTAATGTGAACGAACCGGACCGGAGTTTTCTCCGTTGTTTTCACCGCTGCCTGATGTGCAATGACCACCGCGGTCTAAGCAATAACGGGGTCGCACACAATCGGCTCTTTTTGAACCGGTGGTCTGGACAAGGCTGGGATCCCCGTACATTCAATGTGGCGATCGAAAGACACACGCGTGCAGGGCAAGGAGGACGTCGTATGAGCAGCACAACTGTTGCGCGTTGTCAAATCTCGAGTCTGTGGTCGAGACAAGGCTGAGATCATTGTACATGTGGTGATCACGCGACATGTGCGCGCAAGGCATGATGAGAGCCGTCGCCTTCCTGCTGCTTGCGAGAAACACACCGTTGCGTGTTGTCATATCTATTTCATGGTAATTAGCGACGACGGACGCATCGTTTATTTGAACTTATTTTGCACCGTACGTAGCCAACGATCGGCTACACACACCTAAATAGGTCAAACAATTTTTTTTTTTTTACCAAGTAAGGCCCATTGAGCTATACAGCTCTTTCAGAAGCGACCTTGCCACAAATGATAGCTGACCAAAGTGGCTTATCAAGTGGGAATTTATAGCAGCCAAATGCTCTAAACGCGTGACATTGATTTCAAATGTGGAGGGAAAAACCGTAGGAACCGGATAAAATTCCACACGACCACGGGGAGAACACGCAAACTCCATATATACAGGCGTCGGGGTCGGGATCGAACCCACGACCTCCTGTATACCAGGCGAGCAAGTCAACATCTTGCCACACACCGCCCTGCCACCTTAACAGCCGTAACCAGTTTCTTCTCCCCCGACTCCCCTCGTTCATCCCCAGGCTCGGCGTGCGGGCTGACGGTGCTCGGCCTGGAGAGCGGCACACTCGCCTCGCTCGACTACCCGCAGGCGTACCCTCGCAACGGCTCCTGCCGCTGGCTCGTGCGCGGCCCGCCGGGCTCCCGCCTGCGCCTGCGCTTCGCCGACTTCCTCGTGCCGTACAACGAGCACTGCCAAGCCGACTACGTGCGCCTGTTCGACGGAGAGAGAGCTTCGAGTGGGTTGGCGCGGCGATGGCGGCGGCGTAGCGGTTTGGCGGGCTGCGCTACGAATCCGGCCACCCGAGTTCGGTCCCCGCTCGTGGGCAATACCAGTGACGAATTTCTGAACCGGTCATTGGCCTCCCCTGGGTCGACTCGGTCTGAAATGAGTACCAGGAGCGGTGTGTAAAAACATCAATCTACCTGGGAGACAAAGACGGCCGGGCGTGGTGCTGGCCACCCACCCCCTCGAGTGCTGTGCCGGCCTTCATAGGTGCTTCTTGCTAACAGCACTTGCCCCAACAGTCTGTGAAGGCTATACGGGGGATCTTTTGTTTTTGGTGGTGGCGGTGGTGGTGCTGGTGGTACAAGCAGCGCTCCGATGTGTCGTGCCTGGTGTTGCTCGTCGTTATGTCCGTTGTTTCGCTCCAATTGCCGGCGAGAAAGGTTGGACCCCATGCCGTACGGCGTGACTGTGGCAAGGCGGTTGGGTGGCAGAGCGGTGGCCTCGCAGCAAGAAGGGCCTCGGTTCGATTCCTGAATCGGGCATCTTTGTGTGTGGAGTTGGTATGTTCTCCCCCTGTTCTGCTTGGGCATCTTCTGGGTTTTGTCCGTAGTTTTTTTCTCCCATGAGCTACAAACGTGCAAAGAGTGTCACTGGTAACGGCCAAACCATCCCCCCAATACTCTTAGGTTTTTTCGGTAAAGTCACGTAGGTAAATAAAAATAATAAAAATTATAGAAATAATAATAGAAATAAAATAATAAATCACGACGTTTCGGAGGCAACACAAGTCTCCGTCATCAGGTGGGACCGTCACAGCTACATTTACTGACGGAGACTTGTGTTGCCTCCAAAACGTCGTGATTTATAATTTTATTGATATTATTATTTCTATAATTTTTATTATTTATTTTTACCGGTGTCACGTGAGAGCAGCAAGTTCGCCTCCCCTGTTGCGAAAAAAACTTGGCAGAGACCCTCCTGAAAAATAGTCTTGAGACTTTGCGAGTCTTCGCTGGCTGAACGGGCGGAGTGGAAACGACTTTGCACACCTCTGCGGTGGCGCAGCTTCTTTACGCGTCGACAGTGCGAGGAGCCGTTTGCTTTTGTCTCGGCTCATCCTCCTGTAACGACCACATTTTTTTCTTCCCGTAAACACGTCGCGATGTTTTTGTGTAATGTTTATATACATGCGCACACACACGCGCATCCCATGTGAGACGCAGAGTCTCTGCCAGGATCGCGCTGTCGGAGAGACGGAGAGGCCGCTGTGAAATATTTCGAATCGACGCGCGCGCGCGCTGTGATGCGTGCGCGTCGAATCGATTTTAAACAACAGCCGGCAAGTGGGTGGTGTGGGGGGGCGGGCGGGGGGGGTATGGGAGGGGGGTAAGTGGGGGGAGGGGTTAGCGGGGGGGGCACAGATGTTTTGTTGTGCGCGTCATTACGCTCGCCCGGCGCAGCGATCTCTTCTCCGCCGTAGCTTCCACCGCGTTTCTCCAGCAACTCCCATGGCAAGAAAACATTCCGTTGCCAAGTTTCACAAATACGCCCCCCCGCCCCCCCACCCCCGCCCCCCCCCCGGAAAAAATATATTAAAGCTGCCCCGCGCGTTATTCGGCAGTGGAAGAAGACGCGATAAAAATTTCAACATTATTTTCACATATACCTATAAATTATTTTATATATATATATGTACCCTTGGTAATGGGGGGATGGCCCATTGGGACCCCAAACCAGAAGTTAATTTTGGTGAGCCCCCCCCACCCCTTTCACTGAACTCTTTAAATATGTAGATTTACACGCACACAGCCAATTGCCACGTGTGGTGTGATCATCGCTGCAGTTGCGAGTCGCGCTACCAAATCCCGTTGGTGCGCGTCTTCATTCGGAGACTCGTTAGCTTCGTCTCGTCACAGTCTGTAGTCGCGCTCTGGTGGTGGTGCTGCTGGTGGTGCAGTTGGTGCTGGTGGTGCTGGTGGTGCTGCTGCTGGTGGTGGTGGTGGTGCTGCTGGTGGTGATGGTTCTGGTGGTGGTGATTCTGGTGGTGGTGATGGTGCTGCTGGTGGTGATGGTGATGATGTTGATGGTGCTGCTGGTGGTGATAGGTGCTGCGAGGCCACACCACCTCCTCGTGTGCCATGCCGCCTTTCATAGGTGCTACTCACGAACAAGCGCTTGGCCTAACAGTCCGCTAAGGCGATAGGGGCGGGGGGGGGGTGATCTTAGTTTAGGTTTTTTTTGCATGTGCACGCAAGCATAGCAACGGCATTTGTCCCAACAGCAACGGCTGGTGGTGGGGGATGTCTTGCGTTTGTACGTCTTTGGTGCGCAGGCCGGTACTGCGGGAACATGTACTACGTGCCCAAGGAGGTGGTGAGCGTGGGGAGCGAGGTGACGGTCGAGTTCCAGAGCCGATCCGGCACCACGGGACGAGGCTTCCTGCTCAACTACGCCACGGAGAAACATGCCGGTGAGCTAAGACCACCGCTTGAGATTGCTCCTTGTCCGCACTCTCGCTCACTCACTCGCTCACTCCCTAGCTCGCTGCGGTTCGTGCTTTCGTTCGGCTGGAATCGGTAACCAGTTCTTGAGTCTCAGAACCGGTCACCGGTTCTGAAAATGATGACCGGTTTACCGTTTAACAACTCTGGTTTAGACTGCCGCGTACAATTTGGTATCTAAAAGGACTGAAGAACGCTCTTCCTTCTGATATTAGGAAGGACTTTTAAATCTAGATTGAAAACTCATTTCTTTCGAACAGTTTTAGTATTTTTGTTTGTTGTCCTTCTCCCGCACCTCCGATTAGCACGGTTGGCTCCGTATCGTGCTAAAGAAGTTCCGCATACATGCATACGTACGTCGAAGCGTCGAGTTTGTAACTGGTCAATGACACTTTCTGTTGCAGATCTCATCACCTGCCTGAGCCTGGGATCTCACTTCTCAGATGAGGCTTTGGAATACAGGTAAATTTGCATGTGGCCAGGTGGCTTTTTTTTTGGGGGGGGGGGGTGTGAGTCTCACAATGACCGTGTCGGAGACCTTGAACCACCACATTCTGTTCTGATTTCGAACCTAGGTTTTAATTACCTGACCGCAATTAAACCAGTTTCTCATTTGCAGCGAACTGGTGGTCTCAGCCCGTTCATCTATGACTGCACAAACAAGCCGTCGTGTTACATTTAGTTGTGCATTCTATGTGGCTAAATTTCAGCCCTGAGCATGATTGTTTTTTTAAAATTAATTTTCTTGCCATGCGATGAACATGTCTGTCTGTCGGGGACGCGTGGAAAAGTTGCGCCACCCCGAGTGTGGACGAGAGATTGCCTGAAGAGGGATCTCGGACAAGTAGTTCTGTGATATCTACTTCCACGGGCCGTTCTCTGACACGCGGAGACGTTAATCGACCGTCTAGAATGGAAGTATACGAGTCTCATTACGGTGGGACTCTTGCCAGCACGACGCGTGAAGGCCCATTCGGGCGTGTCACGACGGACGATGGAAATTGTTTCCTAACAACATGAGAGACTTGAGTTAAGTTCGATGGACATTTCCTACGGTGGCTGTTAATGGCCCATCCAGGAGAGGCTGAGGCTGCCGCGGATTAGCACGGTTGGCCACGTACGGTGCGAAATAAGTTCAACGTACACACACGTACTTTTTAGGCCACTTGTGGACGAGTCACGGCTGGCGCTCCATTTGTGCGCTCGTGATTATTTCAGAGCTGCTGGAAGCCGTTTATTATCGGGACACCGCGAGCCAACCCGAAAGTAATGAATCTATAAAAACCAACATCTACAACAAATACAGCCGCACAGCACGCGTCTGATTTGCTTTTGTGAATTTTCCGATTCCTTTTGCAAAACGTGGACGCGTTGCTTTGGACAAGTACACTTTCTCTCTATCATCTGTCTGTTCACTTTGCTGTATTGTTATTAATAATAATTGTAACTTGTACTGGGCCACCACACTGCATTCTCTCTACGGGACCAAGCGACCCCGAGGTGCGAGGAATCGTGGACGAGCGGGAAGGCGGTCACGCCATGAGCCGGAACCAACAATTGCCCAAGTTCTGCCGTCCTTTATATTTTAACGAGTTATCGGCCAATTAATGAGCGTTTCTACACGAGGGAGGAAACTGGAGCATCCGCAGAAATCCCACGCGTGCGACGGTGAAACGCTGTATCCCACACAGATGAAACAGGTGACAGTCCACCTTTTTGCTCAGCCCCGTTCTCCTTGCGAGTCAGGGCATTTGCTCCTCCTCGACTCTCACGGGTAGAGGGGAGTTTCGCAACATCTTGTGTGTATGTGTGTGTGATCCACCAACCTTCTCTGTTGCCTCCACATTGCTGGATTGCAGGCAGCTACGTGCCGGAGTGGACGGTTTTAACTGATTTATTTTTTTCGTCTCACACGGGCGTCTCTCTCCTGGGATGCTTGTGTCCAGGAAGTACTGCCCAGCCGGATGCTTCAGCACGGACAGCGAGATCATGGGCTGTCCCGAGACCGGATACAGAGACGTGAGATTCGCGCGCTCACGCACACACTCGCTGGCATGCAGAAACTAACCTCGGTCGGGACGCGTTCGTTTCTATGTATGTGTGTGTATTTCTATGTTGAACTTCTTTCGCACTGTACGTAGCCAACCGTGCTAATTCAGAAGTGCGGGGGAAGGTTCAACAAACTATAGCCTGGCACGATGAGTCCTTGCAGTGAGCCCTTCGCATCACGATGAGTTACCCGATGAGCATTACACGTCAGTTCACTGCTGCGTGAGGACCTCCACCCGCACCACACTGTCCATGGGGTGAGGGGAGGGAGAGTGTTGTTCAGAGGTCGCAACCAGGTACCCGATACCCGTACCCTACCCGATACCCGGCTACCCGTACCCAGTCGGGTACGGGTACGAGTAACCGTTTGCGACCCTGGTGCGGCCGGGTACGGGTATGGGTAGGCCGTGAGTCACTGGTGAGTAACTGTTTGTCACTCATTTCGGGTAGGGTAGGGTACGGGTAGGGAACGGGTACCCGTACCCGGCCGGGTACGGGTACGGGTACCCATTTGCGACCCTGGTGCGGCCGGGTACGGGTAAGGAATCAAAACCCGTTTGCGACCTCTGGTGTTGTTTGACGACCTCGCCATGCTGGTCGTGACGGGGTTGGTCCAGGTGAGGAGCATAGGTAGTACCGTGCAACAGTGACTTGTGCTGCACTGCCCTCTGCTGTCTCCGGCTCGCCGATGGTGCCTGGCACAATGGCTGGAAGTAATTGGCTCACCAAAGCGTCCTTTGTAATTTAACAGGTGGAATGGTGGTGCAGCGGTTCGTGCGCTGCACGCATGAACCCGGTCACCTGAGTTGGATACTTAGCTACGACTAACTTTGGTGACGGATATTCAAATCAAACCTTGGGCGTCTTTCCCAACAAAAATGTCAAAAACTAGTCTGGGTTATCTTTGTCGTGTGTGTGCGTACACGTGTGTGTGTGTGTGTGTGGGGAGCGGTAGTGTAGCGTTCAGCGCGCTGCGCTACGAACCCGGCCACCCGAGTTGGATTCCCGCTCACGGCCAATAGCAGTGGCAATTATCTGAACCGGCACTGAGCCTCCCCTAGGTTGAGTCAGCCTCAGATGAGTACCTGTTGCGGTGTGTAAACATCGCCACTGGGGAGACAAAGGCAGCCGTGTATTGTTCCGGCCTTCATAGGGTGCTCGCTAACAGCACTTGCCCCTACAGTCTGTTTAGGCTATAGGGGGGGGGTCTTTATCTTTGTGTGTGTACACTTGTGTCCGGGGAGCGGCAGTGTAGTGGTTAGCGCACTGTGCAATGAACCCGACGGTCTGAGTTCGATTCCCGCTCACGGCCAACACCAGTGGCGAATATCTGTTGCTGGACCTCCCAAGGTAGACTCCTCCTCAAATGAGTAAACATCGCCACTACGGAGAAGAAGGTGGCTGGGCGTCGTGCTGGCCTTTCCAGCCTACTTAGGTGCTACTCGCTAACAGCACTTGCCCCAACAGTCTGTCAAACTAAACTGGACTAAAGTCGTTTTATTTTACCAGGTAAGGCTCACTGAGCTATGTAGCTCTTTTTCATAAGTGACCTGCCCACAAATGATAGCTCAACGAAGTGGCTCATCATGTGCAAATGTATCGCAGCCAAATACTCTAAACGCACGTTGGTTCTAAATATGGAGGGAAAAACCGGAGGACCCGGAGGAAAAATCCAAGCGACCACTGGGAGAGACACGCAAACTCCAAATATACAGGCGTCAGGGTCGGGATTGATCCCACGACCTCCTGCAGACCAGGTGAGGTAGTTAACATCTCCTAGCCACCGTGATGATGATGAGAGAGAGAGACACGCAAACTCCAAATATACAGCAGGCGTCAGGGTCGGGATCGAACTCGCGACCTCTTGTATACCAGGCGAGGTCGTTAACATCTCCTAGCCACCGTGATGATGATGAGAGAGAGAGACAAGCAAACTCCAAATATACAGCAGGCGTCAGGGTCGGTATCGAACACGCGACCTCTTGCATACCAGGCGAGGTCGTTAACATCTCGCCTCTGTGGCACCCTTGAGATTGGTTATACAGGGGCTCCTTTTACACACTTTTATTTAGCTTGCCCTGTTATCTTTCAAGTCTCTGATGCTTAATGTCTCCGGATCTACGAAGCCAAACGAGCTGAAACTGTGTATACAGACTTGTCATCTCGCGTGCCAGTTCAAGATCCCATTTAAATAACCGGTCCAGGTCATGCCGATCCTGGGCCTCTTCGTGTTTTTTATAAAAAAATGTATTGCACTATTCGAAATATATTAGGATTATCCAGACAATAAAGAACTATTGTTATTGTCTGGATTGAGATCTTAGAATGAATATGTACATATATAAATGATTCTGCATATACAACGGTTAACATTAAAATAAAGAAAATTGCATAAGAAAAATTAAACATATCGAAAAGGAAACCACCCACTTATTTTCAGCCCACCAAATTGTATTAATTCTGGGGTCAAAATAAAGTTTTTTCTACTTTTTGAGTGCAAATAAAAGCATGTGCATTGATTATTTTCTTGCCTATCTTGTCTTTGTGTCTTTCAGTCTTCACCGCTGTGCAGGGCCGCGGTGCACGCGGGCGTCCTGGCGGCCGACCAGGGCGGCAGCGTCATGGTCCGCCGTGCCCCTGGGGCCCACTACTACAAGGGCAGCCGAGCCAACGGCATCGCCTCCACAGAGTCAGTGGCGGCGTGCGCGGGGAAAAGCGTCGCGCGTGGCGATGTTGCGTCTCTCTCTCACGTGGGCGCGCAACCGTGGCGATGTTGATTGGGGAGTTCGATGCCGATGTTGAGGTCTGCCGCTGGGCCCCGATGAGACGGCTGCAGCAGAGAGAGCGAGCGAGTTTGCGTGGTCTTGCCCGTCGTCCAGCTGGCTGTGATTTTAACACAATTTGTGTATAAAAAAACAACAACGGAGGTTAGTATTTTGTTTACAAATATACACACACACGTGTACCCAAATAGCGTATAAGTGTGTGTATATTTAATAAGTTTCTAAATTATTTCGTTATAACCAGGTAACGAGATCTGATGAGATGAAACGTGATTTCATAATTTAGTCATTTTCGTGTTCATGTAATGATTGTTACTGTTATTTCCCTTGTCTTCCCAATTATTAAATCATGTTACAGCTCATCAGATCTTGTTACCCAAAATAATTCTGAAACGTATTCAATTTACACACACGTACCCTGTTTAAATACCCTATTCAGGTACATGTGTCTATATATTTAATACGTTATTGTAGTATTTTGCTTAACCAGCTCATGAGTTCTGATGAGATGAAATGTGATTTAATAATTTGGATAATTTTCATGTTTACATAATAACAATTATTATTATTTCCCTTGTCTTCCACAGTGGGCCGCTTTCCGACTGGCTCTTCAAGTTCAAAACCGACGGTAAAGATGACGCAGATCCACGCCAGTTCCCAGCGCGACTTCCTCCCACACATTGCCACACGTGCGGGTGGCCGGGTAGCGCACGGGAGAGTGGCGCTGCTTGAAGCACCATCCCCGTGTGCGCGTGGGTGCTGGACGTGGGCAGTGCGCGTCGGTGAATGCACGAAGCGTCGCTGCCTGGGAGCGTAGCAGAGCAGTACAACGACGTGATTTTTCCGCGCCGCCCTCTGCCGCTCGCCGTGTGCGCCGGCGCGCTCCGATCGCCCCATCCGAGCGCCGTGCGGGCTTGCGAGATCTGCCGAGACGGGGCAATTCTATGGCCCATTCGGTCGCGGGCACTGCTTGAGAGCAATCCATTCAAAGGCTTGACTCACGGAACCATTTACCGTGCGTTTTGTGTTTCTTCGCTCTTGTGAAGAGTGCTCTTATTAAGCACTTCAAAGTGCTCCAGTGCGTGCTCTCTGTGAGTAGGGGAGGGACTCGTTTATCTTGACAGCGATGGCAAACATATCTGTGTGTGGCCGTATTTCCTCCCGTGGCCTGCGAAAAAAAAGGACAATTTGCAATTTTGAAAAAAAAAACATTTCCCCAACAGCTACCCATTGGTTTCCGTACATGGTGAAATGCACATTTGAACGCCTCGTATAATCCGCGCGTGCCCTTGATTTTTAATTCGTGAGAACAATAACTACTGTAGTATCGATATGCGAGTGATAAGAAGGCGACTAACCACCGGGGAGCGAGCAAGTGATAGGAGTGAATCAGTAAGTGGTGGGTCATCACTCAACCTGACTGCTCTACGTTGCACCCCATCGGGTGCAGTGAGGTAGGAACTGGGTGCTCCAGCCCCAGATATGACTGCTGAATTCCAACTTGGGACGAATGTTTGAATTTTTACACTGTAAGTGTACCGCCGTTTTCTCAATCCTTCCACCGGTACCGCCGATTGGTACGGCTGGCTACGTACTGTACGAATGAAGTTCAACGTACATATACACATACAATCCACCGCTGGATGACTGCCTCCCGGAGCCGTGCGAGGTCATCGGGGGTTCATCTGGTAGGTGAAGGCGGGTGGAGCATAGACGTTTATAACAAGGAGGACGGCGCAAATACCGGAATGGACTCTTAACTGTAGCGGAACTTGCCTCCCCCCCACTCCACCCAATTCCACCCAACCCCTTCCGCTGTTCCGTCGACGCGTCTCAGGCTGCGACGCCGCGCTGGGTTTTGCGTCGGGCGCCGTGGCGGACGCCCAGCTCACGGCCTCCTCCACGCTGCAGTGGTACGACGCGCAGGGCGCGCTGCAGGCCTGGCCTGCGCACCACGCGAGGCTGGGCCTGCACGGGCCGCCATGGGCTCCCTTCAACCTCGACGACCGCCAGTGGCTCCAGGTCGACCTGCAGACGCCCAAGCGCGTCGTTGGTAAGTTACCGCGCCCGCCTGCCACCGGCGTACGGACCAACGGGAGGTGCCGCGGGCCGGCAGTGGCACGTTGGCCGCTTGTTGCAGAGGTCCGCGGTTGGAATCCGGCAAACCGCCCTCGTTAACGCCATGATGTGTACAAACATAAAGTGTTACCGTGCCGTCTGATTCGCGTCGGGAGTTGAAGATCGCCGTCCCCCGCGATGTTTAAAACGAGGGATCCCATTGGGTGCCGGCATCTTTGTCGCTCGGAGGCGCCCCGATGCAAAGGGCGACAAATGCGCTGCTCTCGTAGCAAGGGTAATAACTAAGTGCGCGACCGAGATATTTGACTGTGGACCAGACCGAGCGAGTAACGCAACGAAAGCCACAGGACTAAGACTTGACGAAAATTACACGGGGGTTGTTAAAAAAAAACCATGACTGCAAGAAAAAAGAGGTGTGACTCCATGAAAACGTTCTATTCTTTGTATGAGCCTGAAGTGCTGTTTACTCTCTGTAGCGACGTTCCTGTCCGGTGGTCTAGTTTCAGGTTTATTTTGTTGAGCCAGGATATGAGTCTCGTTTACAAGGCTCACCTGGGTCACCAAAATGACGAACAATACGAACAATGATGTTGCTGCCGTCTGTAGCAATGATGCCGTTTGCTCGGGTGACGGTGATGACACCCCTCACTCCCCAAACCCCCTTGGGCCTCCAGGAATCGTGACGACGGGCTCGGCGTATCAGAACTACAACTTCTTTGTGACGGCCTACAAGCTCTCGTACAGCCTGGAAGGCGCCAAGTGGACGTTCTACAAGACGGCCGCCTTGGGTGAGGACAAGGTGAGAGACCCTGGTGCAGCGTGTGGGGAGGAACTCGTGCCGCCAGGGTGGCGGAGTGGCTCGGAGTGAGGATGGGGGGGGGGGCGGGACGCATCACACACTGGCGTAGCGCTGAGCCGGCCTGTGATTTAAACCGGTTTAAACCCCTGCGTAATTAACCAGGTCTCCTTTTGTAAGAACAATGAATTGGTAATGTCCTTTTTTTTTTGTCGCTGTTGCTGTCCACTTGACCCTTGTCTGATTTGAACCATTTAGCAATTCCTGTTATGTATAGGCCACGGAACGTGTATACGGAAGGTTTTTTCTTTTTAAATACTCGGTGGTTGGGCGGATCAGGGAGTCGGACCGTTGAGCCGACACCGCTAAGATCCCGCCTGTTGGGGTTACCGTGCCACTCACGTGGTGCACGCGTGACGACAGGATGGGTCGAGATGCTCGAACGCGACGCTACGTTTGCCTTGGACCGACACGCAGTGACGCTGCGCTCTTGCCGACTGATGGCGCAGGCGACGAATGCGTCGATGTCGCCGCCTCTGACCCTGCTTGACCCCGAGCCGGATTCAGAATCTAAGTATTTATACTGAAGGAATCCAATGAGCTATAAAGGTGTCCAGTCGCGACAGGTCAGAACGTTACAACAACACAATAGGAGTGCAAAGTATAGTAATGGTAAACATATTGCTTAAAAAATATATATATACAAATAAACGAAACGATATTCTTGGTTACATTTTGATTCAAAGCTTTCGTGACTGCAGGGATTCATATTCTTGGTTCTTTCGGTAAAGTCACGTAAAAGGGAAATAATAAAATAATAAATAGTTTTATAGGGAAATAATAAAGTAATATATTGTTTTATATTTTTATTATTTTATTATTCCCTTCTACGTGACTTTACCGAAAGAACCAAGAATATGAATCCTTGCAGTCACGAAAGCTTTAAATCAAAACGAAACTATGTTTTATGTTAAATCTTGACTTAAAGCGTTCGTGACTGCAGGAATTCATATTCTTTGGGTCTTTCGGTGAAGTCACGTAGAACAATTTTTTTTTACAAAAAACTCCTGATTTTACCTCTTTTGCCTTCCTCTTCATTTTTTCCTCCTGATGACGATTGCTTGTGTTGCTATTGAAAAGTCGTCGTTTTTTGTAAAAAACAAATTTGTTCTACTTGACTTTACCGAAAGATCCAAAGAATATGTTTCATCTTACCAGATGAAGCCCACTGAGCTCTTCGCTTCTTTTTCAGAAGCGACCTGGCCATCACAAATGATCGCTCAACGAAGAAGTGGCTTACCCTGACCGGAAGCCAATCTCATCACAGTTTAGTTCTGGCTCGGCATGGCAGTTAACCAGTGGAAAAACGCTCAAACAATGAGGGCCGCCCCTCCCTCCCTGCGCTCGCTGTGGAGAAATGATATCGGTCTTCCACTGCCGCCTCCCCCACCACCCACCCCTCCCGTGTTTTTCAGGGAGCCTCTGTCTGACCTCCGACCCAAAGTTCAAGTATTTACACTATGAGATCTCTTTTACCAGTGGCAAAATATAGTAGTAGGTTTTTACCCTTTTAAACTGGTACAAAACTGACACCTTTATTCAAGGCATCATGTTTGCAATAACCACAACACAAGTAGTCAAAAAAGCAAACAAAAAGAAGCAACTCTGATAATGATAATGATATGCACTGTCCTTGAAGTTGATTGGTCCACACCCGAGACGGCTTTCTTTAGAGCCTCGTCCCCATTGGTGTTGGACCAGATGACACCAGAAGGCGTACAACTCAAACACAGAGTTGCTTCTTTTTGTTTGCTTTTTTGACTACTTGTGTTGTGGTTATTGCTAACATGATGCCTTGAATAAAGGTGTCAGTTTTATACCAGTTTAAAAGGGTAAAAACCTACTACTAAGTTCAAGTATTATTTGTTTAACCAGGCGCGAACCCGAGGAGGACCGCCAGCATGAGTCTCAATTGCAAGCGTGACTTGGTTCACTTCCCCCCCCCCCCCCCCCCCCAGGTGTTCGAAGGCAACACCAATCAGTGGCAGGAGGCGCGCCACTCCCTGCTGCCGGCTCTGGCGTCGGCGCGCTTCGTGCGTCTCCACCCGACGGCGTGGCACGGCAAGATCGCGCTCAAGGCCGAGCTGCTGGGTTGCGAGCCGCTGAGTCCGCGTGGCCCCCTCCTTCCAGCCGTGCGCAGTGAGTGTCCGCGCGCACTGCGACCCCCCCCGCCTCCCTCCCCCGCCCTCCTCCCCTCCCCCCACCCCCCTCCCCCGCCCCCTTCCCCCGCCCTCCTCCCCCGTCCCCCCTCTGCCCACCTCCTCCCCCACCCCCCTCCCCCCTCCCCACCCTCCTCCCCCCACCCCCTCCCCCACCCCCCTCCCCCACCCTCCTCCCCCACCCTCCTCCTCCGTCCCCCTCTCCCCACCCCCTCCCCCGCCCTCCTCTCCCGCCCCCTTCCCCCGCCCTCCTCCCCCGTCCCCCTCTCCCCACCCCCTCCCCGTCCCCCTCTCCCCACCCCCCCTCCCCCGCCCCCCTCCCCCACCCTCCTCCCCCACCCCCCTCCCCCACCCTCCTCCCCCACCCCCCTCCCCCGCCGCCAGCAAATCTCGTAGTGGCGTGCGAGGACTTCGGGTAGGGCTTGGCCTCTTGGGCCGGGCAATGTAATGATGATAACAACAATAACCTCTCTTTTATGAAGCGCCTTTCATATTGGAGTATCCCAAAGCTACACTGGCAAGTATAGGAAAAAATCTAAGCGAAATAAAAAGTTAACAACAATGACTGAACTCGAAATTGCAATAAAATGTAGAACTATGATAAGAAAAAATGTATAATATTAATTATAGAGTAATCTAATCGGACAACAATTTTTTTTATAAATGAAATTACAGGGCAATGTACCCGCTGGTGTTATTAAATCCTTTATATTAAGTTCGCTTGCTTGCTTGCTTGCGTGCTTGCTTGCTTGCTTACGACCGTGCAAATCTTTCGGTCGTTTTTTAACCCACTTCCCGTGATCCAATCGAGCTGACATTTTCCACACAGACTCGTTGTGCCAGACAATTAATGTTCGTGAAAAAAATTCCCAAAATTTTACACTTTTTAGGCAAAAAAAAATTATTTTACATATATTCAAATATAACTCATCCATGGCTTTGGCTGAACATCACAGTATAAGAGCCCAGAGCGTAACCCCTCCACAGGCCGTGGCGGAGTAGCGCAGTTGGTAGCGCCCTCGCTTCCCATGCCAAAGGTCGCGGGATCGATCCCCGCGTCCTCCACAGGCGAATATATTTTTAAATCCTTTATATTAAGTTCGCTGCCACGCATATAAAGGATTTATAGTGAAAAACTTTGTTTTTACGGGTTATACTTATATGTATTTATGTTGAACTTCTTTCGCACCGTACATAGCCAACCGTGCTAGCCGGAGGTGCGGGGGAAGGACCACATACTAAACACAAAAAGCTGTTCTAAACAAATTAGTTTTTCAATCTAAATTGTTTAAAGTGCACATCTCCGGTGGGTTCTTAATATCAGACGGAGGAGCGTTCCAGACGGCCGCAGAAGCGCGCCTGAAAGCGCGCGATGCGGTGGCCGTCTTTCGTTCGAAGGCCACACACGGAGTGGATCTTTGCTTTTTCTGTCTCCTCCCCACCCAAGCTCGCCTCTCGAACACGAGGACTCGCGACAGCACCGCGATGATGGAGACGCTCTCTTCGCACGAGGGCGGCGCGGCAACGCGCAACGGCAACGGCACCCTGCGCGTCGAGGAGCGTCAGGGTACGGGGAACCCAGACGCGTAGGGTCCATCGGGAGGGAGGCGTTAACCGAAAAGTTATCTTTACTTCCTTTGTTAGTCGTCATACGTGGTGCAATTCCGTACTCTTGCCCTTCCGTACAACGCAAGGCATGTCGCAGAGACGGGTATTGTTTGCCTGTACAGTACAGTAAAACCTTGGATTGCGAGCATAATTCGTTCCGGAAACGTGTTTGTAATCCAAAGCACTCGTATATCGAAGCGAATTTCCCCATGAGAAATAATGGAAACTCAGATGATTCGTTCCACAACCCAAAAACACTGTATTCATATAAAAACTATTATTACAAAATACCTTTTTATATTTGTTTTATTTAAATTTAAAGTAATCAAATGTATTAATTTAATTTAATCGTGGCTGGTGTGTGGGAGACGAGAGAGAGGAGAGGAGGAGGAGTGTTATTGTGTAGGACGACTTTCACTTGCAGTACAGTTACTAAAGAACAATCACTACACTTGGACACAAAATAAAAAAATGCTTTACGCACACACACGTGGTCACAACACTTTAGTAAACAGTATACGCTCGCACGGATGTTGACTATACGAGTGGGGCACGCCGACTGAGACCGAGCATGGGAGACGATTACCCACAATCCCGCAGCGAGAGAGAGAGAGAGAAGAACCATCGGCTCAGTTGTGATCACGTGACGCTCGGCAGACAAAGCGTATACTGTACGTACTACAGTACTCGTATTGCAAGACCTCGCTCGTTTATCAAATTAATATTTATTAAAAAATTTGCCCGTCTTACAAAACATTCGCAAACCAAGTTACTCGCAAGGTTTTACTGTACGTCGACTCAGCCTCGGATGAGTACCTGGTGCGGTGCTGTAAACATCGTCCACCGGGCGTGGTGTTGCCAACCCACCCCCCCTCGTGTGCCGTGCCGGCCTTCATAGGTGCTGCTCGCCAACAGCACTTGCCCCAACAGTCTGTTGAGGCTACACGGGGGATCTTTGTCTTGATTACCACTTCTTCTACCTATTCTCGTCTGACAGTCACCGTGTAAAGTTTTGAGACGTTTGCTGACATTGCAATAATCCTTTTCCTCACCCTCCGTTTTCTCTCTCCACCTGCATCACCAACATCGCTATCGCCACCATCGCCACCTCCACCAGGCTGGAATGCGTGGTGGGTGGCATTGCCCGTTGCCTTGGCATTGACAACTCTCGTCTCGGTGCTGGTGATCTACACGTGTGTGAAGAACAGGAGAAGCAGGTGTGTGCTTTGCGGTTGCGCCCGCTGTCTCGATCGACACAGCTTTACTAATAGGGTTTTCCCCCTTTTTTCTGGCAACAAAAACGGACACCTTTTGCAAGGAATCATGCTTACATTAACCACAATACTTGCAGTCAAATGCAAAGAAAAAACAATACTCTGATAATTTATGCATTGTCTTTGAAACTGATTGGTCCACACCAGAGACAGCTTTCTTTAGAGCCTAGTCTCATGTGGCCTTTTGGCGTCATCTGGTCGAACACCATATGAGGCTAGGCTCTAAAGAAAGCTGTCTCTGGTGTGGACCAATCAGTTTCAAAGACAATGCATAAATTATCAGAGTATTGTTTTTTGTTTGCATTTGACTGCAAGTATTGTGGTTAACGTAAGCATGATTCCAAAAGGTGTCAGTTTTTGTTGCCATAAAAAAGGGGAAAAACCCTATTAGTATATTTTGGTACTGGCAAAAAAGGTCCCATGATGCCACAGCTTTCTCAAAGTCCCCGTTCGCTCGAGACTTCCGTTGATCGGCGTTGATGCGATTGTCACCTCTGTCTGTCGCAGACGCAAGGCGGCGGAGGGAGCTGCGAGCACGCAACTTGGGCGCAGAGCGGGTGAGCGTCGCGCGTCGCGGGGCAGCAGCACGTGCGTCTGCGCGGGAAAAATTCCAATGTGGCACTGCGCTTCTATGCCGTGTGATTTTTAACCTTGGGTCGGATCTTGGGAGCGCTGCGCGTCTGCCGTGTGGCGGCTGTGGGACCTGGCGGAGGGTAGGAATGCGTTGACTACTTCTACTCTCCCACGTCTACGCCGCCTGCTGCGTTGACGAAGGCTGGCGGCGTCGGTGGTGAGGGGAGGGGGGGGGTGCTGGGGGGAGGTGTCCCCTCCAGCGGTGGATTGACACCAGGGCTGCTACGTGTACACGCGCAGTCTGCAATTACAGCGCGTAATACATTTTGAAATACATTTTGCATGACGCACGGGCGCGTGTTGTTATGCGTGCGTGTGTAACTTCTGTGTTTGCGCATGTAAACGTGGAGGAAACAATGCGTACACACACACAAGGAACTTGATAGGTTTAGTGCGAGCGGGCTTTTGCATGCCGATTCGTTTTTGCACGGACCCAGTGCGTGAGTTTTCCCCACAGACTCTCCGCATCTTCTGCAGGGAGATTAACAAAAGGTGCGACACCCCCCCCAACTCCAAACTCGCTCGACTGTAAAGTGATCTGGGCACATAAGGCTTGGGGTCGGAGTTCACGTTTGGTCTAAACACGTAACGGTCGTAGTGCAGCGGTGTCTTCCAACACTCTTCTTGGTTCAAAGTGTTTGGAACGGCGTAACGCAAAACATCAACAGCAACCGACCTCTCATGAATGGCAGATTTGAAATAGGTTCTTAAGCACGTGATGCAAATGCTGGACACTTCAATTTGTGACACCGCTAAAGGTATTGATTGTTTGGCTCTTGGTAAGGAAATTCGTCTCCAAAACCCCTGCCTTCCAGGGTCCATTGGAACCGGGGATTTAACCGTTGCTCACTCTTTCGTTGCCTATCTTAATAGGCTCCTCCTAAGAGGTTCTTTTTGAGAAAATATATGAAGGGAGTGACATGTGATGTGTGCGATAATATAATAACATCCTCAACGACGACGATGATTATTGTAATCGTGATGTTTTTAATGGAGCGCCTTCCTAAATGCCCCAGGGGCATCTACGAGCGATTCCACACACATCAAGCGACTTGCTTCTCATGCAAAACTTTCTAAAGGGCCACCCCCAGTGGCAGCTATCCCTGTGTGGCGCACGGAGACCTGGCAGCTGACTTGCAAGCGAGCGTCATGCTGCCCTTACGAGGGGGCGGGGGGGCGGGCAATGATTGCCACTCTGTCTAATCCTAATCGAGCAGATTTCTGGGTCATTTTTCAAATGCGAACAAATCCGGACTCGCCGCACGCCAACGGCCAGCTGAGAGACCTGATGACCTCTCAACCTAACAACCAGGGTATTGTTACGTAACGACCAGGGTATTGCTACGTAACGACCAGGGTAATGTTACGTTACGACCTGGGTATTGTTACATAACGAGCTGGGTATTGCTACGTAGCGACCAGGGTATCGTTACGTTACGACCAGGGTATTGTTACGTAGTGACCAGGGTATTGTTACGTAGCGACCAGGGTATTGTTACATAACGACCAGGGTATTGTTACGTAGCGACCAGGGTATTGTTACGTAGCGACCAGGGAATTGTTACGTAGCGACCAGGGTATTGTTACATAACGACCAGGGTATTGTTACGTAGCGACCAGGGTATTGTTACGTTACGACCTGGGTATTGTTACATAACGACCAGGGTATTGTTACGTAGTGACCAGGGTATTGTTACGTAGCGACCCGGGTATTGTTACGTAGCGACCAGGGTATTGTTATGTAGCGACTAGGGTATTGTTACGTAACGACCAGGGTATTGCTACGTAACGACCAGGGTATTGCTACGTAGCGACCAGGGTATTGCTACGTAGCGACCAGGGTATTGCTACGTAGCGACCAGGGTATTGCTACGTAACGACCAGGGTATTGTTACGTAACGACCAGGGTATTGCTACGTAACGACCAGGGTATTGCTACGTAACGACCAGGGTATTGCTACGTAGCGACCAGGGTATTGCTACGTAGCGACCAGGGTATTGCTACGTAACGACCAGGGTATTGCTACGTAGCGACCAGGGTATTGCTACGTAACGACCAGGGTATTGCTACGTAGCGACCAGGGTATTGCTACGTAGCGACCAGGGTATTGTTACGTAACGACCAGGGTCCGCCTTGTCGGAGTCGAACCGCGAATCTCTGCCAACGTGCGGCGAGCGCTCCACGGCCGGGCCTCGTCGCCGCCCCAAGACGTAGTCGGAGGGGGGTCTCGACAGCGCAGCGTCACTCGGGAAATGCTGCATGACTCCCCCCACCCCACCGCCACCTCTGACTCCCCCAACACCACGTGATGACTTCGTTGCCGTGACCACCCACGCAGGCTGCTGCCTGAGCCTCAAGAGGATCTTCCCGAGCCGCATCCCCGAGCCGGCCGACTCGCTCATCAACATCCGCTACCACCCGGACAAGCGGCAGTCGCACGACATCGGCGCCGTGCTCAGCAACATCGAGGGGGCTCGCCACCCGGGTGAGTCGGTGTGTGCGTGCGTGCGTGTGTGTGCGTGCGTGCGTGCGGGGAGCAGGAGTGCAGCATTTAGTACGTTGTGCTGCTACGAACCCGGCGACCCGAGTTCGACTCCCGCTCACGGCCAACACCAGTGACGATTATCTGAACCGGTCCTGGGCCTCCCCTAGGACGGCTCAAATGAGTACCTGGTGCGGGCAGCCGCGCTTGGTGCTGGCCACGCACCCCGTCGTGTGCCGTGCCGGCCTTCATTGGTGCTTGCTTGAAAGCCCCAAAAGTATGTAATGGCTTTACAAGGGCGTCTTTGTATATGTAAAGTGAACCTCCAGAAATTCTGATTATATTTATCGTCATTCTCCCTCTATTTTCACATCTCTACCCCGCATCGTCTCTCCTCCCAGACTACGCCGTACCGCTCATGACTCCAGGCCAGGTGGGGAAGGGCTCCACCTTCAAACCGGACGAGTCGGCCTGGCGGGACGACCCCCACCGCGCGGCCGTGGCTCAGCCTCAACCGCCGTTGCCGGCGGTGGCGGCGGCGACGACGCCGAGCCAGCACACGTACACGGAGCCCATCCCGAGCGGGCGGCCCGAGTACGCCATGCCCATCGTGCTCCAGAGGGCCGCCGCCTCCCCGGCCGTCCTCGCTCCGCCCGCCATCACCGGCAGCGTCGCGAGCTCTCTCGGCGCCAGCTACGACCGGCCCGGCCAACGCAAGGCGGCTCCCGGCGGACTCGGAGTTAAGAAGCCGCAGCTGCAGCAGCTGCGGCCCGGTGGTGTGCCGGCTGTGGCAGTTGAGGTGGGGCTGGGGTACAAGGCGCCGATTCCGGTGGACTTGAGCAAGCCGGAGGAGGACTCGGGTTACCGCACGCCCAGGGCGGCCCTGGCGCTCGCACCGGCGTTACCGGCGCCGGCAGGGATGACGACTGCTGCGGCGCCGCCACCGCCGTGCGACTACGATGCCCCGAGAGCGGACCGGCAGTTTGACGTTTGACGGCACACTAAGTGGCGGTGGCGGCAGCGGTGGTGGTGACCACTGGGGGGGGGGGTGCCCCCCCTACTGAGTTGTGTTGAGCGCAGATTCGTTCAGTTGTTGTTCGTTGTGGGGGGAGGGTGGAGACTGTTGCGTGGCTCCCGGTGACGGTACGTGGCATGCGACGGTGAAATTATTCGCGATTTTTTTTTTCCATTCGATGCTCGTGGCCTTGCTAAATGCGTCGGATCGTGCGTGTGATTAGCTCGCTCCGCTATGAGCCTGGCAAGTCGAGTTCAATTCCTGACCGTGGCTATATCTAAACTGGACCCCCCCCCCCTTCACCAAATGTCAACCTGCAACAGACCAGCTTAATGAAATTTGGTCAAACAATTCCCATGGCCACCAAAGCATGGGGGAAGGCCTTCATCCAGCAGTGGATGAACACATGTCTTGAGATGAACACTGTATGTTAATTGAAAGGAGCAAACGAAACTCTACAATTGGGACGGAGTTAACGAGAAACGATACGGTGAAAATGAGACCGAGAATCGCACTCCGATTTTGTGTTTCCATGTCGTACCTCTCGCCCGTTCTTCGGTACTCTGTCTCACTCCAGTTCCTGAAGAAGCTCCCGGTATGTGGAGCAAAAACGTCAGACAATGTCCCGCGGGACCGAATCGTTGCATGCCCCATTTTTTAACAGGGAGTGACCCGCACCTCCGATTTAGTACGGTTGGCGAACTTGCGCGTGCGAAAGAAGTTGGAAATGAGGAAGACTGCTGTTGGCGTACCACTATTGGCACAATGGTTGGGTCCATGGCAGGGAGGTTGTTTCTCCGTAGGACTACTTGCGTTGTGAGTGCAATTTCATAACTGCTTCCCTTCGGGAGTTTTTTTGTTTGTTCGTAAGATAAATATATTTTTTGAAAGATTTTTTTTTTCATTTGTTGCAGTTGGGGAAACATTAATCAAGGAGGAGGAATGGCAATCCCCGACCAAAAGGTTAATTTGCGTGACGTTTTTTCAGAATTTGTTTTCAAATTCTTCAACAAATGCCTTTTAATAGGCTCGGATCTCGTTCAAATATGATCCGCCCCCTCCATAGCTTAGAGGGAGTTCTTTTGCCAATATCTCCATTTATCAAGTTTTTCCAAGACACTAAACAAGCCTTTGTGGACAAATTGATAGGACCTTGCTTTGAAACATCCACTCTCTTCAGACTTATTTTCCATTGGCGTGCCATTCCTCCCGTAATATATATTTAGTTCGTAACATGAACCTCTTCAGGAGCCTGTGAAAATCAGTAACTAAACAGTTATTATCGCTTCGGTGTCCTTAAAGGTTAAATCGCCATCCTGACGATCGCTGTAGGACAGGAGTTGGTAACCAATTTCCTTAACCAGCGCGAAAAATAGGAGTTTAAAATATTGTTTTTTGGCGGGCGGCACTTTAACGTGCATCTTGGCGTTATCCAATAATTAATAACCGCAAACAATAAATCGCTTTCACCTTTGAACAGGTGACCTTTGAACAGGTGACCTTTGAACAGGTGACCTTTGAACAGGTGACCTCGTGAAGGTGTGCAGTAAATCAACAAACGGTAAAGGTGCCGCCCTGCAATTGGCTGCTCGGACCACTGCTGATGGACGGGCCTCCACGTGTTCGAACTCTGGAGGTTATTATGGCCTACTCTTCCACGTTGACTCGCTGTGTTGGAAGAGGTGGGCGTACCTGCCGATTGACTAACTACGGCTGAACCCATTTATACTGCTGCTGCTGAGTGGACGGGGGGGCGGGGCGGGTTCAAGAAACTTGCATCGTTGCTTCGACTTCCGTGCCAGGAAATGGAATCGAACCGGCGCCCTCTGGATTGCAGGCCGAGTGTGCTGCTGCGAACCGCTACTCCGCGGTAGTTCCACCGTGGTAAATGTCGAAACGTGGTTTTTTCCTGTGCTTTACGAGGATTATTAAGGAGTTCCAGCGAAGCTCTTAGAATCTGCTTTGGCGTGGGCCGTGTGTCACACAGGTTTTCAAGAGCAAGAGGCCTGCCGACAATGTGTTACTGTTGTCAGTTTATGCGATGTTTAAAAAAAAAATCACGATACCACTGCTAAAATGCTCTGTGATCTTGAGGTCGAGTACAGAACGACAGTCCGGTTTAAAGATAACTCCCTTATCGACAACGCGTCTTAAGGCAATTAAACGTCATAATGTTCAGATAGATCTTAGGTGGTTGGCAGGACCGCTCACTCGTAAGTCGAGTGACAAAGTCAAAATAAATCACCTGATAATGAATTACACAAGATAGTGGTGAAATGCTATGAACATTACTATTTTATATAATCATTAACATAAATATACTTACTCTTTGGTTCTTTCGGTGAAGTCACGTAGGTATAAAATATGATGAATCAGGACGTTTCGGGCGCAACACAAGCGTCCGTCATCGGGTGGGAAAGCATGGTCTGCTGCTGAGGCAGACTGTTTTAAAAGGTTTGAAATGGGTGTAGTCCAAGGGTCATAAAGAAGTGGCCGGGGCTATATATTCTTACCTCTGCCACTTCGGTTGAAGTGCACAATGTTGTGATGCCAGCCATATTGCATGGGTAACTTTCATGGTGGCCATGTTGCATGGGGGTTGTCGTTCTGGCAGTCGATTGGCTGGGGCAGTGGGGGGGGGGGGGGAGTCATGACGCAATCCCTAGCAACCACTGCCATCTCACGAAGACGCCCGGAATTTATTTTGACCTTTGACCCATTTATCTTCAAATCTTACTGTGACAGTCGCTGCCTGCCTGCACTTAAGACAAATTTTAAGACCATTTTGTGTACCCGGGGGGGCGGGAGCGGGGAAGGGGGGGGGAATGGGGGGGCTGGGTTATTGTGTCATTGACATAACGTCCACCCAGCCCTGACTACCACTACCTAGAGCGATGTGATACGGTTATAGTACCGCGATTCAACTGTGACATGCGTGTGTGGCCGCTTGCGGGACAGAACGCCTGCTTTGGGTTCTCACTTTAGCAGTGGCTGATCCACGTGCGGCTGGACTCTTTAAAGAAACGGTTATTTCGCGTACTTTGCGGGGAATCTTAATAGCACAATAAATAACGCCTCCTTCCCGTATCTCTCTTCCATAAAAAAATGTGGCATGAAAAAAAATAAGAATAGGTTTTACTCCTGCCAATAAAACAGATGTTAAGATGTTCAAACGCCAATGAGAAACCGTTAGCAAGGAATCGTGTCCGCAACCTATATTTTTATATTAAAAAAATTATGTCAAACTATCCTGACTCTTATTCTTGGTTCTTTCGGTAAAGTCACGTAGAAGGGAAATAATAAAATAATATCAATATAAAACAATAAAAATTCTCACGACGTTTCGACTGCAACACAAACAATCATCATCATCATCACGAAAGCTTTAAATCAAAATTTATCCTGACTCTGCTGATGGGAGTCCGGTCATCGTTAATCCATTAAGCCTGGCAGTTCAGGGACGTCTGGCAGTTCAGGGGAGCCTTGGGTTACAGCAAGCCTGATTTGCTGATGAAATAAATCGAATGTTCGAAACGTGTGCCACAGGTTTTGCTTTCACTGAACCAGTGCTCCTGATGGAATGCGTTCCCAGATGGCCCTGCGGCCGATGGGTTGTTTTACGCGGAGAGGCAAAATATGGGGAGGAGAGCGGCATTTATTCTGTTTGTCTTAAAGAATAGCGGAGTGTTCACCCGGCCTGCTTTTCAAAAAGCCAAGGCAGCTTTTATTAGCATTAACGTGCTTTTATATAAACGAGGATGTTATTTTAACAAATGTTGCGATTGTATGTTTTTTGTATGTACAAAACGAAATAAAGAGACAACTATGTGATAGTTTATATATATAACATAACGCTCGGTGGTCGTCCTGTGTGGAGTGTCGCAACGGCGTGCATGTGTAATGGGTTCCGGAGACACTTGTAGAGGTAACTTCTTTATTACAATCCAACAGTCCTCCAACAGTCCTGATACTCTGTTACAGCCTAGGTACACAGCCTAGGTACACAGCCTAGATACACTACTCTGGCTACGCTCTGGAACTCGCCCTCACAAGGACGTAGAGCCGGGAGTTCCAGAGTCCCACCACTGGCCCTCACAACGTCCCAGGGTCCTCACATGGCTGGTCTTGGGTCTTGGATCTTGAGCTACAACTGGCCTCGATCGTCCAGGGAGCTGCCCTTTTATGCCTCGTCCCCAACGAGGGGTGGGGTTGTGTGCGCCCCCAAATATCTCACAGAGCACACACAGCCCCCCCCCCCCCCCCGTTGGTGGCGCCAAGAGGCTTAACTGGCTGGGGTGCCTAGGGTCCCAGCGCCTGGCGCCAAGGGGCTTAAGCGTCTGGGTTGCCTAGGGTCCCAGAGCCCGGCGCCAAGGGGCTTAAGCGTCTGGGTTGCCTAGGGTCCCAGAGCCCCCAGCAACCCCTCCCCTCTTATGTCACTACACATGCACGTCTCGTCTTCATTTCTTCTGACCAGCGGCAGGGGCGCGGCAGGGAGGGAGGACCCTTGGCTGGAGCTCGCTTCTCCATCCCGTCAAATTCCCCGCCACGACCAACGTCAATGGGCGAGTGATGTTAGCGCGAGTTTGGTTCACGATCAGGGTTACATTCTCGCACCGTGAGAGGCGTTGGCGGCTTGGGGAGGTCTTCGTCCAGCAGTTGATGAATCGTAGCTGATGATGACAAATTTATTAACAGGTCCTGGAATTCTTCCCGCCTTCAACCCGCACTGCCCCACACAACAATAAAGCCTCCCTCCCGTATTTGTCTCTTCCGAATAACAAAAAAATATATCAAAGTATCCTGACTCTGCTGATCAGTCGTTCATCCTTAATCCATCAAGCCACCCGGAAAGGTCCCTTGCCTATGAACACCTCCGATTAACACGGTTGACTACGTACGGCGTGAAAGAAGTTCAACATACATACGAATCATATTCGGCATTAGACACGTGACAACGACCGCGTCGCCTACAATTCTCAACCCAGCGGCTCTGCTGCCTCCCGACTCTATCCGACTGGAGCCGTTGCTTGGTCCCAGAAGGTGTCGGGACACGAGCTTATGATTGTGACAATTGCTACTCTTTATTAGTGTAAAACAAGGCAGTGTATTATATACACTGGTGACGTGGGGGTTATTATGGGGAGGCCTTCAATAGGGCGGGGAACGCGGTGCCAGGAGGGTTCAGGGCGCCACGGTAGCTAGGAGATGTTAACTACCTCGCCTGGTATACAGGAGGTCGTGGATTCGATCCCGACCCTGACTGTAATGTTTGAAGTTTGCTCTCCCCATGGTCGCGTGGAATTTTTCTCGGGGTCCTACGGGGTTTCCCACCACGTTTAGAAACACGCGTTAACAGCATTTGGCTGCTATACATTTCCACACGATAAGCAACTTTGTTGAGCTATCCATTTGTGACCAGTTCTGCTTCTGAAAAACAGCTGTATAGCTCAGTGGGGGTGGGGGGGCCTTAGCTGGTCACATTTTAAACTAAACACATTCCTGCGGAGGGAGCTGGTAGGAACGTTGGGTTGCTCGGTTAATGGCCAGGGTCAACGGCGGCGTGGTGTATTCCGCAAATATGCCCGACTGTGAGGGCGGGCACAAGCCGGCGTGAGTAGGTTAAACGTTGAGTTTTATAAGGGCACCACGGGGTGACCAGCCCCTCCCCATCCAGCCTCCCCCCCCACCCAGCCTCTCTCCACCCAGCCCGACCCCTCCCATTTTTGGATGCACGACGCACGGACGGACACAAAAATCCCCTGTGGGCTAGTGGAACCAGGTGGTTCCTACCAGTAAAATGTTTCGTTAAGAACCACACTGGGGTCGTACCGTTACGCCGCGCAATTGCACAACGCTCGCCACGAGGTGGCGCTACTTGACCCTGATCCCGAAGGCTGCCGAATGGTGGAACGTCGCACGTGCCAATTTAAAGCCCCTCTCAGTGGGAGGGGTGACGTCGCCACGGCAAGTTGTGCCAGGCTAGGTGCACTTTGTGGCCACGTGAAGTGTCGAAGGCTCGCTGGCAGGAGGTGCCATGGGTTGCGTAAACGAAATAAACGCCCAATTTGAAACCCGCATATCGCAAGCTCCTACTGGCTTTGGCATTGCTCCTCGAAGACACCGGTGTAGCCATCAAGTCACTCACCAACTCACTCACCAACTCACTCACTCACCAACTCACTCATCAACTCACTCACCAACTCACTCACTCACCAACTCACTCACCCACTCACTCACCAACTCACTCACCACCGGTGTACCCATCAACTCACTCCCCAACTCACTCACTCACCAACTCACTCACAAACTCACTCACCACCGGTGTACCCATCAACTCACTCACTCACCAACTCACTCACCAACTCACTCACCAACTCACTCACTCACAACCTCACTCACCACCGGTGTACCCATCAACTCACTCACCAATTCACTCACCAACTCACTCACTCATCAACTCACTCACCAACTCACACACTCACCAACTAACTCACCACCGGTGTACCCATCAACTCACTCACCAACTCACTCACCAACTCACACACTCACCAACTCACACACCAACTCACTCACTCACCAACTCACTCACCACCGGTGTACCCATCAACTCACACACTCACCAACTCACTCACCAACTCACACACTCACTCACCAACTCTCAAACTCACTCACCATTGGTGGCCGGCGCCTAACACGGCGGCCGGAACCAAAAAACGTGACCCGGACACCGCGGAAACAATTTACCGTCGCCGGCCACCGCCGCCGCCGACGATACTTCCATGAAAACACTTCCATCAGACGTGAAGAACAACAACAAAAAACCACGACGATAAGTTAGTAAGAAGAAAACAACAACAACAACAACATTCGTACGAACGAATCGCGCGTTACATGCGCGCGTGTTCGCAAAGATACGTTTTAGAAAAAAAATTCGGAACCAAAATCGCTTTGCGACTCGTTGAGAACTGCCGTACCGACTTTCCCCCACCCACCGGAGCGGAAGCACGTGGGTTTCGCCTGGTGCTTCTCTCCACGTGCGTCTCGCTTGGTGCTTCTCTCCACGTGCGTCTCGCTTGGTGCTTCTCTCCACGTGCGTCTCGTCTGGTGCTTCTCTGCACGTGCTTCTCAAGACGCGTTGGTGCTTCTCTGCACGTGCGTCTCGCCTGGTGCTTCTCTGCACGTGCGTCTCGCCTGGTGCTTCTCTCCACGTGCGTCTCGCCTGGTGCTTCTCTCCACGTGCGTCTCGCCTGGTGCTTCTCTGCACGTGCGTCTCGCCTGGTGCTTCTCTGCACGTGCGTCTCGCCTGGTGCTTCTCTCCACGTGCGTCTCGCCTGGTGCTTCTCTGCACGTGCGTCTCGCCTGGTGCTTCTCTGCACGTGCGTCTCGCCTGGTGCTTCTCTCCACGTGCGTCTCGCCTGGTGCTTCTCTGCACGTGCGTCTCGCCTGGTGCTTCTCTGCACGTGCGACTCGCCTGGTGCTTCTCTCACGTGCGTCTCGCCTGGTGCTTCTCTCCACGTGCGTCTCGCCTGGTGCTTCTCTGCACGTGCGTCTCGCCTGGTGCTTCTCTGCACGTGCTCTCGCTGGTGCTTCTCTGCACGTGCGTCTCGCCTGGTGCTTCTCTGCACGTGCGTCTCGCCTGGTGCTTCTCTGCACGCGTCTCGCCTGGTGCTTCTCTGCACGTGCGTCTCGCCTGGTGCTTCTCTGCACGTGCGACTCGCCTGGTGCTTCTCTGCACGTGCGTCTCGCCTGGTGCTTCTCTGCACGTGCGTCTCGCCTGGTGCTTCTCTGCACGTGCGTCTCGCCTGGTGCTTCTCTGCACGTGCATCTCGCCTGGTGCTTCTCTGCACGTGCGTCTCGCGTATGGGGGTGTCTCTCCATCCCCCTCACCCCCCCCTAACCACCCCCCCCCAACCACTCTAACCACCCTAACCCCCCCCAACCACCCCCCCCTAACCACCCCCCCCCCCCCCCCTAACCACCCCCCCCTAACCACCCCCCCCCCTAACCACCCCCCCTAACCACCCCCCCCTAACCCCCCCCCTAGCCACCCCCCCCCCAACCACCCCCCCCAACCACCCCCCCCTAACCACCCCCCCTCACCCCACCCCCCCTCACCGCCGTGTCAGGCGCCGGCCGAATGGGGGAAGCGGCCACGCAGCAGCGGGCTCCACTGGGAGCCCCCCCCGCGTCTCGCCTCGAGACCCGCGCGGTCGACGAGGAGGAGGAGGTGGTGGACGAGGAGGAGGTGGACGAGGTGGAGGAGGAGGACGGGCTGCCCGGGTTCTACTGCGAGATCCGCAGCGGGAGTCGAACCGCCCACTTGGTGCTGAGGTACGCGGCTCCGGGAGTCTCAATGCGGCCTTGGCGGGAGGGCCTTGCCAAGGCCGGCTCCGATTTAAGTAACTATGGGGCCGTACGTAAATGACGTCACGCGATTTTGGTTGATTTTTGACCCCCCCCCCCCGCGTCACACGGCGTCACAAAAAGTCAGACCCCCCCCCTCAAATATGACGTCACAAAGCTCTGCCCCCCCCCCCCCAAAATATATAAAATATGCTTCATCGACGCACACACACACACATAGCCGCACACACACACATAGCCGCACACACACACATAGACGCACACACACACATATAGACGCACACACACACATAGCCGCACACACACACATAGCCGCACACACACATAGACGCACACACACACATATAGACGCACACACACACATATAGACGCACACACACACATAGACACACACACACAGACACACACACACATAGCTGCACACACACACACAGACGCAACACACACATAGACACACACACACACATAGACACACACACATAGACGCAACACACACGCAGACGCAACACACACACAGACACACACACATAGATGCACACACACGCGGCGCGTCTCGGCGTTGTCGTCACCACCCAGTCGCCGTGTCTCCTCCGCGTGCAGGGACGTGCGCACCGAGGGCCCCGTGCTGGTCGAGGCCTCCCGCGTGACCGTGCGCGCCGGCGCCCGCGACCTCCTCGTCGCCCTCCCGCCGGGCGTTACCGCCGACCCCGGGGCCACCGGCAGCGTCCGCCCGGTCCCCGAAGACGGGACCCACGTGAGCCTGCGGCTCCACGCGCCGCAGAGCCTCTTTGCCGCAGGTCCGTCGCGGCGCGGGGGGGGGGGGGGGGTTGGTGGGTCGCGTGACGAGGTGCCGCACGCATCTCTCTGGCTTGCGACGAGGTGAAGGCGGCGTGGCAAAGTTGGGGACTAATATCAGCTGTCCCTTCTGGACACGATATGACCCGTGCGGAACAGGGGGGCACATGCAAACTCCATGGCCGAGTTGGCAATCGAACCTTCTTGCGGCGAGGCACAATTGTTACCACTGCGCTGCTACCCGGCCACACGTAATAACTGAGAGTGATGATGGTGATGACGGCGATGATGATGGTGATGACAGGACTATGCCGACGTGTTAAACAGGACTACGTCTTTGTCCGTGTCCAGGCTCGAATGCCCGACCCGTGGTGCAGCAGATCCGCGAGCAGACCACTCCGCACTTCTCATGCCAAGCGTGTGGAGCTTCACTGCTGCGACCTGGAGAGTAAGGGTTAAACTCTCGCATCGATCCGCACCGAGACCCAGAGACTCACGTAGACCCGCACAGAGATCCAGAGACTCACATAGACCCACACTGAGACCCAGAAACTCACATAGACCCACACCGAGACCCAGAGACTCACATAGACCCGCACTGAGACCCAGAGACTCACATAGACCCGCACTGATACTCAGAGCCTAACATAGTTTAAGTTTATTTAGTTTGACCAGGTGCAAATTTAAGAGACCAGAATGAGCCTCATTTGTGTAAACTTTCGATTTCGTCAAGTTCGGACCAAGCCATCGGTACACAATGGCCTACGATTGCCAACGCTGTCAGGAGATCTTCAACGTCCCCTGTGTCTCACCCTCCGCCGCCCGTGCACCCTCCTTGCCGGCACCAGGCCGTTCCGGCGGGTGCTGCCGCTGCCCTCGTGCCACTGGCAGGCGATGGTGAGCGAGTGGTGTTGCCACGGCGGGGGTGCCCGCGTGGACTCGCTGGCACGCACCCCCCTGGGCCCCCGTGCGGGCGACTGCCTCGTGGGCGACACGCACCTCGTGCTGCACGCTGGCAGCCTGGGAACGGCGGTACGAGTCGCTCGCTTGCAGGCACGCCTGTTGGCTCGCTCGCTCGATCGATTGCTCATTCAATCGCTCGCTCGCTCACTCGCTCGTTGGCTCGCGCGCTCACGGACTTGCCCGCTCGCTCCATCCCTCGCCCATTCACTCGCTCGTTGGCTCGCTCACTTGCTCACGAGCTCACCCGCTCACTCATTCACTCGCTCACTCCATCGCTTGCTCAATCACTCATTGGCTCGTGCGCTCACTTACTCACTCGCTTGCATGTTCACCCCCTCGCTCCATCACTCAATAATTCACCTTGCTCGTTTGCCCGTTTGCTCACTTGCTAACTTGCTCGCTCACGCGCTTCCCCGCTCTCTCGCTCATTCGCTAACTCACTTGCTCGCTCACCACGCGCTCGCACACCCTGATTTATGATTCGTCTTCTTTGTTTCTAGGCTGCACACACACTTCTTCTGCCTGATGATGGCGTTTCAAGTTCACCCCCCCTCCCCACCGCCGTCTCTGCCAGGTTCGGTGGCACCGCGACGTCGCTTCGGAAGTCGCGGCGCCGGACTCCGACCTCGGCGCCCGTCCCGCGGCCCCGCTGGAGAGCGGCGACCCCTGCCGCCACCCCCAGCGCGGGGCAACCGGCGCGGTGGGCGCCGCCGAGGGAGAGGGGCGGCACGCGGAGGGTCGGAGGTCGCCGCTGCCGCCGCCACGCCCGCCGCTGGGCAAGGCCAAGGCCGAGTTGCGGTGCGAGCAGTGCGGCCGTGTGCTCGGGGAGGCGCTGGGAGCAGGTGAGACATACGACGTTTCGGGCAATGGCCCTTGTTCAGACGAAAACCCACACGTGTGTGTTGATGTACACGTACCAGGTAAGGCCCACTTTGCTTGATGATTCTTTTTCAGAAGTGACCTGACCACGAATGACAGCGCAACGAAGTGGCTTATCGTCACGTGGAAATTTACAGCAGCCAAATGCTCTAAACGCGTGTTTCGAAACCGGTCGTGGGCTTTCGCGAGGTTCGATGATGATGATGACGACGGTGACGTCCCACCGATGGTTGTGTCGCACCGCAGAAGGCGCCAAGTTGTTCCTCACCGAGGTGTGCGTTGGAGGAGTTGAGGAGACACTGCCGCCTCCGCACTCTGCCAACCCGAGGTGACGGCTCCTTACGAGCCCTCGCAAGAACGCGCGTGCGTGTGTGTGTGCGCGCTCACAACAACGAGCGGAGCGCCGGGTGACTAAAGCACAGCAAGTTGGCACAGTATGGGGCACAGGTGGTGCATCGGCCAGTAATCTCAGTCACCTCAGTCAGTCGACCCGTGGCACCTGGGTCTGCCCTGTGACCTGGCAGCGGGCGTTCGACACTTCACGTGGCCTCAAGGTGCACATGGCCTGGCATAAGCGTCATGGTGACGTCACCGCCACTTAGTGGCGAATGGCGGTTGTTGTTGTGTGCGCGCGTGCATGTGGGTGAGCGTGGGGAGCGGTGGTGTAGCGGTTGGCGCGCTGCTCTACGAACTCGGCGACCCGGGTTCGATTTCCGCTCACGGCCGATACCAGTGACGATTATCTGAACCGGTTCTGAGCCTCCCCTAGGTCGACTCAGCCTCAAATGAGTACCTGGTGCGGTGTGTAGACATCGCCACTGGGGAGACAAAGGCGGCCGGGCGTGGTGCTGGCCAGCCACCCCCTCGTGTGCCGTACCGGCCTTCATAGGTGTTCGCTAACAGCACTTGCCCCAAACAGTCTGTTAAGGCTACACGGGGGATATTTGTCTTTTTTTCGTGTGTGAGTGTGGCTGGAGCGGTGGCGCAATGGTTAGCGCACTGCGCTGCTAACCTGCTCACGGCCAACACCAGTGACGAACATCTCCTGGGTTGACCCTCCATCAAATCCGTAAACATCAGCACCGGTTGAGATGAACGTGGCCGGAGTGATGCCAGCCACACCGCCACCATCTAGAGCCAGCGCCGGCCCCTTCATAGGTGCTCGCTAACAGCACTTGCCCCAACGTGCTAAAGGCTACACGGGGTGGCGGCGACCTTTGTCTTGGCGTGGTCGCAGGTCGTGGTTCCTGGAGCGGCTGCTGTCCCAGCAGCTGCTGCTCATCTCCACGACGCTGTGCAGCTACCGCTTCCGCGTCGAGGACCCGCGGGGCGACACGAGACTGCTGGTGAGCCCGGCGAAGGGTGAAGCCGCCGGAGGGAGGACCGGTTCGGAATCTGAATCGCGACGTTGATTTTTTTTTTTTTAAACCCCTTTCCCCCGGAGATGTCCGATGAGCTGTGAGGGACATTTTTTTATTACACGCTTTTAATTAACTCACTCTGTCTGTTGTTGTCGTATCCTCAAAAAATCTTGTAACTCAATTTTTACCCACTTCCCAATGTCGTATCGACTACAAACTTGGTATACGTATGTCATACTGGTGACAATACTATATTCTATCATTAAAAAAAATAAAAATATTTTTAAACAATCTTTTTATATGTTATGTTCCGGCTTGGGTCTAATTGTCCACGCTCAACTCACGTTGGCTGTAAATCACCACGCTGCAAATTATCCGGCGAGTCGTCACCATCGTGTTGCTGGCTCCCCATCCCTTCTGCCCCCCCCTCCCTCCCCCCAGCTGTGGGTGCTCAACAGCGACACGCTGCTGCTGCAGCAGAGTCCCCGTGGCGGCGGCGGTGAGTCCGTGGCGCCGCAGTGCCACCGCGTCCTCAAACTGCTCTACCGCCACGCGGGAGGAGACGCGGCCACCTCGGCCACTTCGGCAGGCCGGTGGGTGGCAGGGCCCTGGGGCCGGTGGGTGGCAAGGCCCTGGGCCACGGAGGCCCTCAGCCGCGACCACCCACCGCGTCTCCCCGTTTGGGTCGCGTGCGGCGGCACAGTTCGCGCTCGGCACGCCGGGGCTGGTTTAGAGGTTGTGCACCGCGCGTGGCTGAGATGTTAACTCCCTCGCCCGGTATACAGGAGGTCGAAGGCTCGATCCCAATCCTGACGCCTGCTGCTGTATATTTGGGGTTTGATTGTCTCTCCTCGTGGTCGTGTGGATTTTTCTCCGGGTCCTCCGGTTTTTCTCCTCCACGTTTTGAGTCGACGTGCGTTTTAGCGTTTTAGAGTATTTTCCTGCTATAAATTTCCACGTTACGAGCCACTTCGTTGGGCTATCGTTTGTGGCCAGGTCGCTTCTGAAAAAGAGCGACGTAGCTCAGTGTGGGCCTTACCTGGTAAAATAAAAAGTTTTATTTTTAAGAATCCGTGTTCTAAAAGAGCAACCCTGTTCCCCCTCCTCTCCCGACCTCTGACCTGGCCCACGCCTTCACCCTCGGTGGTGGCGGTGACGCGGCCCCCCCCCCCCCCCCCAGCGGTCGGCCGCGTTCGCCGCTCGCTGCAGAGGCTTCGCGGTTCGAACCCGGCGGCTGCCCTGGTCAATGCTGCGGCGGTGGCGCCACCGTCGTATTAGCCGTAATGAGACGGCTGCAACGCGCGGGTCCGCTTCGCTCTGGAGTGGACGTCAAAAGATCCTGCTCGCCGTCGTTCGCAAAGCCTAGTGCCGGTGTGATGGTCCACATTTGCCTAATTAGCTTCAAAAAATTACACCGCACATTGGGACGATACACAACGAGCAATCATCGGCCCCGTGGCTGCGAAAACTTTGGGGCCGGACCCTCCTGGGAGTCGGGAGTTAAAAAAAAAAAACTCGGCGAGGCTCGTATTCCAAACCAGACTTTCCTGGTTAAACAAGTAGAATAATAAATGATAACAATAACACACCCCCCACCGCCACCACCACCCACAGCTCGGCGCTCCCAGTCCCCCCGTGCCTCACCCCCTCCCGCCTGTTCCTTGTTGACGAATCGCCGTGCGCACGAGCGGCGGGAGCCGTGCTGTGCGCCGTTGGAGGCGTCTGCCGCGGGTTATTCTTCTGCGCACTTTCGTTTTTTTGCTCGCTCGCTCGTTCGCCAGCTTAGCGGCGAGCGAATTGAGCGAGCGCTCCGGTCCCACCGCTCCGCTCTGACCTTTAGCGTCTCGCTCGTTTGTTATCGTCTCCGCCCGTCGGAAGGGACGGCAGAGTAAACAACGTTCTCCGAGCGACCGTTAAAGCTGACGTGCGTCGGCGTGTGCGCGTGTGTGCGTGCGTGCGCGCGTCAGTATAAACATCGTCACTGGGGAGACAAAGGCGGCCGGGCGTGGTGCTGACCACCCACCCCGTCATGTGCCGTTCCAGCCTTCATCGGTACTCACTAACAGCACTTGCCCCAACAGTCTGTTAAGGCTACACGGGGGGTCTTTGTCTTTCTGTGTGTGGGCAGCGGTGGTGTCGCGGTTAGCGCGCTGCGCTGCAAACCCGGCAAAGACCCGAGCGTGGTTCCCGCTCGTGGCCACCACCAACACCGGTGACGATTATCTAAACCGGTTCTGGGCTTCCCCTACATCGACTCGGCCTCAAATGAGCTACTCGTGTGATGCGTAAATATCGTGGGAGACAAAGGCGGCCAGGCGTGGTGCTGGCCACCCACCTCCTCGTGTGTCATTACCGGCCTTCATAGGTGCTCGTGAACAGCACTTGTCCCAACAGTCTGTTTAAGGCCACACCGTGGAGGGATGTTTGTGTGTGTGTATAAGCTGGCCGTGTGTGTGTATGTAGTGTACGTACGTTTGTCAGCAGAGGGCAGCGCAGAAAATAGTTTCCTTATGCTGCTAAATGTATGCTCCCCACCTTCACCCACCGTCAGTGCCCAGCGTGGTGAAGAAGTGTCGTCACACAACCTCATCCGGTAGTGGATTGGCAAATGGCCTCTACATTTACGCATGCACACATGGTATCATCATCATTATTATTATCATTACGCTTACTTGCCCTGAAAGCAAAGCCTCGCTGAGTCTCAAGACTCTTTTTCAGGAGGGTCCTGCCGGGTATTCGCAGCAGGAGATCGATATTGCTGCTGCTGCTGCGTGATTCCGATTGAGGAGTTTGCAGGCGATCTTTCCCCATTTGGGGTGCTTTGACCGATACCGGTTCCATAGTGGGTTGCTTTGCTGCTGTGTTGTAATCTGTTGGAGGAAATCGGAGAACCCGGAGAGAAACCCACGCAGAATGGGGAGAGAGTGAGAGAGAGCACACATGACTGTATGTTTGGAGATGTCTCTCTCTCCCCCCATGGTCGCGTGGATTTTTCTCCGGGCCCTCCGTTTTTTCCCCTCCACATTCATAATTGACACGTGTTTTAGAGTATTTCGCTGCTATACATTTCCACGTGATAAGCAACTTCGTTGAGCTATCCATTTGCGATAGCCAAGTCGCTTCTGAAAGAAGAGCTACACTGCTCAGTGAGCCTTACCTGGTTAAATAAAAAGTTTAGTTTTCGTTTAGTTTACCACGGTTTGGTTCCGGCTCTGTTCGGCAAACAGGGCCCGGTGGAACAAAAACAACCGTGCTCCGAAAGCCCCGTGCCGGCTCGGCTCAGATGTGCCAGTGGAAAAAGAAGCGCGTGTTATACCCCGAGCATTGCATTGCATCTCTTCCACTGTTAGGGCTGCGAATCGAATCGGCGTCCCAGTGCAAGCTTGCTCAACGTGCCTGCCTGCGTCCCCCTCCGTGTCTCTCCGCTAGCGTCGCGGTTCGCGCGCTGCTCTACGAACCCGGCGACCCGAGTTCAATTCCCGCTCACGGCCACCAACATCTGAACCGGTCCTAGGCCTCCCCTAGGTTGACTCAACCTCAAATGAGTACCGGGTGCGGTGTGGAGTAAACATCGACACCGGGGAGACAAAGTCGGCCGGTGCGTTGTGCTGGCCACCCACCCCCGTCGTGTGTCGTGCCGGCCTTCACAGGTGCTGCTCGTTAACAGCACTTGCCCCAAAACAGTCTTCTGAGGTTATCTTTGTCTCTGTTGGTGGCCCGTCCGTGTGTTTCTGCGTGTCACAGCGAGGACGAGCTGTGGGCACGGGACGTGAAGGCCCACGACCTGTGCCTGCCCAGCGGTGCGTGCGCCGAGCTCTCCGCTGTGCTTAGCGCCAGCTCCCAGCTCGCTCCGCCCTCGCTCCGGGACGTCAACAACTTCCGGGTGAGGATGATCGCTCTCCCCGCGCCTCCTCCTCCTCCTCCGCTCTCCTCCAGCTCCCGTGTCTCCTCTGCTCTAGCTCCCGTGTCTCCTCTCCTTCCCGTGTCTCCTCTCCTTCCCGTGTCTCCTCTGCTCTAGCTCCCATGCCTCCTCCAATTCCCATCCGGCGGGAATGACAACGAAATAATAATAAAAGTAGTAGTAAAATTACGAACTCCACGGCCGCCAAAGCAATGAAAGCGATAACTCCTCCGCCGATAATGCAGCCGCTCTCCACGCCACACCCCCCCCCCCCCCCCCCATTGCGTTCATGCGAAAATAATTTAGCGTTCGTGTGCATGCGTGTGTAGCAGTCCGCACGCCGCGCTACCCGGCGGCCCCGAATTCGATTCCCGCTCACGGCCAACGCCGTTGACGGATTTTCTGAATCGATCCCAGGCCTCCGCTAGGTCCACTCGGCCTCGAATGAGTTACCCGGTGCGGTGTGCAGTAAACATCGCCACTTGGGGAGGCAAAGGCGGCCGGGCGTGGTTCTGAACGCACCACTCCCGTCGTGTGCCGTGCCGGCCTTCATCGGCGCTCGCTCACAGCGCTTGCGTTCTGTTAACGCGGGCCGGGGATCTCCCCCTGAGCGCGTGCGCAATTTCATTTCTTGCGCCGCTTGTTTTCGATGGAGGCGAAGCGATGTTGAGACATTAATCACACGTCCCTTCGGTTCTACCGCTCCGCAGGGAGGGGGGGGGGGTGCAGGCGACACAGAGCCTAGGGTCCAATCGCCCGGGATGATGACAGATCTAGGCACTTGTTTTTTGTCCGAGTCGACCTAGGGGAAGCACAGGACCAGTGTGCGGACAACGCTCGTCGCTCATGTTGAGCTGCCGGGATTTTTCAAAGGGCCGTGCGGTCATTGCTGCGCCACCGCTCCCCTCGTAGACACGGGTGCGCTCACACGCAAAGTAGTGTGCGCGCGTGCGTTTGCGCGCGCACGTGCGGGTATACACAAACACGTACACACTGGTGTAAAGCACACGCGCACACACACACACACACGACCTCCATGGGTGGCTGGGCGAGTGGCTGGCTGGGTCTGTGAGTGGCTGTGGGTGCTTGGTTCAGTGGGCCGGTTGCTGGGTGGGTGTCTGGGTGGGTGTCTGGGTTGGTGTGTAGATGTCTGTATGTGTAGGTGTCTGGGTGGGTGTCTGGGTGGGTGTGTAGGTGTCTGGGTGGGTGTCTGGGTAGGTGTCTGGGTGGGTGTCTGGGTGGGTGTGTAGGTGTCTGGGTGGGTGTCTGGGTTGGTGTGTAGGCACTGTGGTGACATCACCGTCACTTTGTGGCAAATGGCGGGTACTGGTTATTATTGGGTGTGTAGGTGGCTGGGTGGCTAGATGCAGCATTCCTGGATGGGTTAGGTGGCTCATTGTGTAGTTGACTGAGTGGGCAGGTTGCTGGCTGGGTTGATAGGTGGGTGGGTATGTTACTGGGTATCTCGGTAGCTGGCCTGGGTAGCTGCGTGGGGTAACCGGCTGGGTAGGCGGGAACGGTTGTCAAAGGGGGACACGTGAAACAGCACCGCCTTGGAAGTGAGATCACGCCCCCCTGGGGCCGCTTCGTTCCTCGCCGAGGGAGAACCCTCCGCCGTTGACGCACGCACGCGCAACCGCGTGCGTGCGTCACGTGCATCGCGGAATTGGGACACGGGAGTGGGGGGGGGCTCAACAGGGCTTCTAGCAACGACGAGCCGAGGCCACGCCGTGGCCACGCTGTTGCCCCCGGCTCTGCGGGTTTCTCCGCTCCACGCCTCGGTGCGCACCGCGAGCCTCTCATCCGGTCTCCACGCCCACGTACCGTTAACCCGGCCCCCGCTCGCATCAGGAGGCGCGCGGGCGGGCTGGCGGGCGGGCGGGCGGACGATCGCCAACTCTCAACAACGGTGATGGGCGCCACGGGTGGCGAGATGTTAACTCCCTCGCCTGGTATACAGGAGGTCGAGGGTTCGAGCCTGACCCTGATGCCGACTGTATATTTTGGAGTTTGCGTGTCCCTCTCCCCGTGGTCAGGTGGATTATTCTCCGGGTCCTCCGATTTTTCTCTCCACGTTTAGAAACACGGGTTCAGAGTATTTTAGCTGCGATACGTTGCCACGTTCTAAGCCACTTCGTTGAGCTATCATTTGTGGGCCAGGTCGTTACTGAAAAAGAGCTGCATAGCTCAGTGGGCCTTACCTGGTTAAAGTAAAAAAAATGTGGAGCAACTGATATAATTTTATTACGAGGCAGTTGATGAGCCCCAGGTGATTGCATCGGGGAGTGGAGGAATGTTGCATCATCGCGGTTGATGATGATGCCTCCTTCATAGGGATCTCTTGGTCGGAGTCTGTGGGTCCCTATGTGAGTTCGTGGTTCTGTACGCGAATCTATAGATGTTTTATATATAACAGGGTCTCTATGCAAGTGTGTGGGTTTCAGTGTGAATCTATAGATTTGCCTTCTTCTCTTTCACGTGGCTGATGTTTATGTCGAGAGCAGCAGCAGCTGTGATTTTACATCGAGGGGGTTTGATGATTGCGGAGTCAGGAGTAGCAGAGTGGTGCGTCGTCGCTGCTATTACGATGAAGCATCCTCCTCCGTGTTTGTGCATCGGTGACATCGAGCGCGCATTCTACGCTCCGTGGCTGTGTTCTCGGTAGTGATCACAGTCTTGGCACACCGGGACGCTCTGCCGTGGCGCACTGGTCAGCGCTTTGGTCAGCTCAAGCTCTGCTATCCTCTATATATTAAGGTGGTATTCGCCATTGAATAACGAGTGTTTGTGCATGTGGGAGGAAGCCAGAGCAGTGGGATGAAACACTCGAGTGCGAGGGGGAAACACTCTTTCCCATGCCACCGTCACCATCATCACCGCCGATGGCACCACCATCGCCACCACCGCCACCATCACCGCTGCCACCACCACCGCCACCACCGCCACCACCACCGCCGTTACCACCGCCGGCACCACCGCCACCACCGCCACCACCGTTGTCACCGCCACCACCACCGTCACCACCACCACCACCACCGATGGCACCACCGCCGTCACCACCGGTGGCACCACCGTTGCCGCCACCACCGTTGTCACCGCCACCATCGTTGTCACCGTCACCGCCACCACCACTGCCACCACCGTTATCACCGCCACCACCATCGCCACCACCATCGCCACCACCACCGCCACCACCACCGCCACCACCGTTGTCACCGCCACCACCACCGTTGTCACCGTCACCGCCGCCACCACCACCATGCCGCTGTCTCTTCATCTCAATCTCATCGTCAATGCCGAGACACGGCCGTGGCGCCCTCCTAGCAAGAGACGCGTTGTGCCCACGCCCGCTGCCAATTACCTCCCCTCCCCGCTCCCCCCCCCCCCACCTCATAAATACAACAAAACCACAGCGCCAGCGTGATTACAGTGACCGAACCGTCCCATTACGCTCGAGATAATGAATCTTGACGGGGCCACACGGCACAGCAAAACAAATTAGCGGGGAAGCGTGTGCATGAGAAAAGTGCGTTATCGATGGCGCCGTTCTCCCGCCGCAGGATCATTCCGAGTCTTTGGGGTGTAATTACGACAACAATGACACTAATGAGAATAGCGAAGGCAAAGGCGCAGGCCTGCAATTGCGTACTCGCTCCACGGCTGGCAGAAGAGCGTCTCCCAACGGGGAAAGCTCTGGAGAGCCCCCCCCCTCTCTCCCCGCCCTTTTTAGGAGAGTCATTTCTGGCTTGTTCTCTCATTTTTCATTTGCTTGTTGTGCGCGCGTGCAACGTAGCCAACCACTTCCATGGGATTTGATCCTCGTATATATATATCTATAAAATTAATGTGCAACGTTGTGGGTAGCTGTCGGCACGAATGACGCCATATGTTCAATGAAAGCATCATTGTTATGATCATTACATCGGCCGGGCGTCCCGGAAGAAGAGGTGGCAGTACCCCACACTTTACCCCGCCACGCGGTGACGGTGACGACGATTCGGCGTGCGTCGCATGCAAGCTGTCGGCACAGATTGCGGGGGCATGCGGGAAAATAACCAACCCCCCCCCCTCCTCCTCGCTTTTCCAATCCGGTGGGAATAGTTTTGTTTTAATGAGGACTAAGGCGCAGCCCCCGCAATGTCTCCGCTTCGCGCCACCGCTGGCGAAAGGGGCAGCCGCCCGAGGGGAGGCTCAAGAGAGGCGGCCCAGTCTATAGCGGGCGTCGGGCCTACCAGGGAAAGGCCTGCTCGAGTCTTTCAGGAGCGGGGGGTGGGGGGGAAGAGCGCTGCGCCACTATTCGGGGATGTTTTTTGCCGCGAATTCAGCGAGCAACGGGAAAGTTTTGGATCCGCGTGGGGGGAGGAGGAGGGAGGAAAACCGGAGAGACCCCCGAGGACACCCAGCGCTGCGTCGCTGCTGCGGGCGAGGGGGGCGACACTCGAGGCCACGCACGCTCGGGCGTCTTGGAAGATGCGGTGGTGGTGGGAGGAGGGGGGGGGGGGAGTGCACACACTTTACTCCACCCGCCTGGGACACCTGCCGATCGGCGAACTGTTTGTTCGGCAACAAACTCTAAACTTTTTAGCTCGCTCGTCTTTAAACTCGGCGACCTCCTCCCACGATGCACCGCAGAGCAGCCCCCTCCCGGGCCCCGCGCGGTTAATGTCTCGAGTCGTTAGCGATCGCAGGAAGCCTGCCTTGAACGAGCCTTCGGCCTCCCGGCGCTCTGCCGCGCACGCGTAGAACGGCAGAGGGGCGGCTCGGACACTCCGCGGCAAGCTTGAAGTTTGCAACAACGACGATGACAAGGAAGACGCCGATGGGCGAGCACTTCCCCCGTTCCGAGACGTCGGCACGTCGCAGGGTGCGCTGTCCCGGAGCCCGTGAGCAGTTCGGCGTTCGTTTTTTTGTTTGCAGAAGGCATAGCAGCGCCGCTGTTTGTGAAGACCTTGTGACTCGCCGCGGAGAACCATAGTCGACACGACCGCCGACGCCGCCCTACGATAGCCGGCGCCAAACTGCGTCCCGCACGGCGTCCCGCACGGCGATTCCGTTTGGGATCGGGAAGAACAGCCGATGACGTACGCGTGCGCACGCCGTGGGGACGGGAGAGAGGGTCAATATTTTACTTCCAACTCGTAACGCGACACCGTCGCCGCCGCCGCCGCGCAGGATTCCCTCCTCGCAGAGGGGGAGAGGCGCCAGCAAGAGGCACCACAGAATCAGAGTCTTTATTTCGACTGCAGGATGAATCCGATGAGCTACGAAGCCCTTGTAATAATCATAATTGACATTTATGAGGCGCAATTCATCCGAGGGTCTCGGTGCGCCGTGCACCAAGTGAGGAAATGTAAATAGCTCAAAGTCCAGAGTCCACTGGTCGTGCATGGCAAGTGTAGGTCAGGCGAAACGGGCGAGTCTTGTTCACAGGTGTCCAGTATGAGCAGTAGCAACGGCCACACGATGGTGAGGAGTCACCGCCACCAACAGTCGCCCCCCAAGCTCTGCGATTCTCTGTATACGAAGGTGTTGTCGGCCGATTAGTGCTTGCGTGCGCGAGGAAACCAGGGCGCCCGGAGAAAACCCCACGAGTGCGAGGGTGCAACGCTCGATCTCATACAGATTGAACAGGTTGAGTCAACAACCCGCTGTGTGTACCGCCTTCTCTTGGGCGAGCTAGGGCACGTGCACCTCCCTGATGCCCACGGGTGAGAAGGGAGTTTCACAACTTCTGTGTGCGGCGATCCACGAACCCCCCGCGCTGCTGCCCTCGCTGCGCCGGATTGCAGGCAGCGGCCACGTGCGTCAGCGTAGCCACCACCACCACCACCACCACCGTCGATCGCCGCCCGGAGCTGATGATGCTGTTCACTTGCGTGGCGGATGGAGTTTGCTCGTGAGCGCTCGCATTCACGGTGCGCAACGCAGGATCGTCGCCGCTGCCCGCCGCCGGGGAGAATACGAGCACCAACACGGATGAGCGACGACAACACCTGCCCCCCCCCGTCTCTCTCGGCGTCAAAGATTTCTATGAAAGCAAAAAACAAACCCCCCAATGTTTAATGTTTACACGAGGAGACGCATGCAGCCCGAAACAATGCGTGGGTCGCCGCACTGCCTACGGCTCATGCTGGAGTCGGAGCAGCAGCAGCAGCAGGAGAAGCAGCAGGAGAAGGAGAAGCAGGAGAAGGAGAAGCAGCAGCAGGAGGAGGAGCGGGCGAGCGTTTGTGCTGCGAGTCGTTTACCGGGTACCCCTCCGCCACAGGTCTTGACACGCCACTTAATGGAGGTCGCGACCTCTCCTTTACCCAGAACTCCCTGCCCGCAATCCCGCGGGTCCGCGCCCCACCAAACCTAATTTTTGGCACTCCGGCTGCTCCCCCCCCTCCCGTCGTGCCGTCTTGAAAATGTTGGCAACGTCACTGCCCGGAGGAGGAGGATGTGGCGGTGGTACGCGACGGTGCGACAATGTGTCCCGATTGAGCGATCTAAATCGATTTGTCGTGCGTATGCGCGTGCGTGGCGTGTCTGTGAATTGCTATTCCTATATATACCCGTGGTGAAGTATGATCAAACGACCACACCCCCCCTCCCCCCCTCCATGATGACCTGCTTGGCATGGGGAAGTGTCGGTTCAGCATGAGAGTGACACGATCCTGTGTGTTCACGTGTTTGGCTGTGGCGTTAAAAGTTAAAACCCTTGGACGTGACACAGAGGCCCCCTTGCAAGCACTGTTAGCGAGTGCCTATTAAAGCCGGCAAGGGCACACAAGGGGGGGGGGGGAGCAGTGTGGCCGGCCGTGCGACCTTTGTCTATCCGTGGTGCCGACATTTACACCGTGCACCAGGTACTCGTTGTTTTTTTTTAAAGGCTGAGTCGACCTTGGGGATGCCCAAGACAGGATTAGATGTCCACCACCGATGTTTCTAGCCGTGAGCGGGAATCGAAACCGCAGGGCGCTCAAACCACTGCACCTCCGCTCCCCAATGCATACATGCAAAGGTAAAGATCCCCCACCGCCCCGTATAGCCTTAACAGACTTTTGGGACAAGTGCGTTGAGCGAGCACCTATGAAGGCGGGTACGGCAAACGAAGGGGGTGGGTGGCCAGCACCACGCCCGGTCGCCTTTGTCTCCCTAGTGGCGATGTTCACACATCGCACCAAGTACAGACTTGAGGCCGAGTCGACCTAGGGGAGGGCCCAGATAATCGTCACTCCTGTTGACCGTGAGCGGGAATCTTTAGCCGAGCTCGTCGCGCAGTGCGCTGACCGGCACGCCTTCTGCCGCGATAAGTAACATCCGCACAGACGCGCACACGCATTGACGTACGCGCGGTGCCAATGGCGCGCGTGCCCAGGTACGACACGCGCTCGCCGCTCGCCTCACCTGTGCAAACGGAGGAGCTCGGCGTACCTGCAGCTGGTTCACCGGGGCGGCGTGCCGGAGTCCGAGCCGTGCGCCTCCGTGATGGACGGCGAACGCACCACCGCTGAGCCGCATTTTTCCCACCCCATGAGTGTCTCTCTCCACCCCCCCCCCCCCTGTTGTTTTCATCTCCCCCTGCTCCTTACAGGTCGGGCACTTGAGGCTGGCCTAATGGACGTGAGACCCTCCCCCATATGCAAGCGGCGTCATCGCTCTCTCTGAAGAGGGACCCCCCCCCCCCCCCGAGTGCGCGCTGGGTGACAAGGACGTCCACCGATTCAAGTCTACGGTGGCTCAGAAGTCGGCGTCGCCCAGCCGGCCCCATTGACAAGCCTGGGTTCGAGTCCGGGTTTCGGTCATCCGCGAACAAACCGGGAGCTGGGGCTTAGTGAGTTGATGGTCTCGGCCCGGCACACCACAAATGGCTGCATCAACAACAACAACAACAAAAACCATCGCATTCAATTTGGTTTTGCATTGACTTTGTCGACATTCCAGCTGTTGAGACATCAATTGACTCGGTCTGGCTGTCACCTGATGAACCTCGCTGTCACGTGGCAGAGCTGGGTGGGTAAAAGTGCTGCCCTCTGCTGTGTGTGGACCATAAATCACTTGAAGAAGGCATCTCGGAGGTGGCTCTGCGACATCCGCTTCCCCGGGCCGCTCTCGGGTAACACGAAGCGTCGCGCTGCTCTGCGAGATCTCCGAATGGATTCTCCGTCTCGTGATGACGACGCAACACCAATAGCGCGATCTGTAATAAAACGGAGGGGGGAGGGGGGGGGGTTTGGGGGAAAACGACAAAATGAAATAAATGTAAAACGAAAAAAATCCACGTCAGTCTTTATTTCGTGAATCCGCGTTCACCACTAAGAGTCTCCAAGACAAAAAAATAAAAACGTGAGAAAGTCTAATTGAAAATAAAATGTCACCAACTCCTTTCCCCGTGGGTGTCTAGGGGGTAGTCATACCCTGGCTCGCCAGGAGAGGGCAGTGCAGCGACAATGCGGACGCCACCTGCTCCGTCGGCGTGTAATATCGAGCGTTGCGCCGTCGCACGCGTGGGGTTTCTCATGCGTGCGTGGTGGACTTTGGCCCCCGGTTCAGTGCCGGTGATGTCGGGGAGAGTCGGACGGTTGTCAGGTTCGGTGTCTAGTTGGTGGCGCTGCTGCTGCATTCGGCAGGACGTGCACCAGCACAGTCGGCAACACAACTTTGTTTGCGTGTCATGAAGAAGGGCGGTTGCCTGAAACGTCACCAGTTTCCTTTTGAGGACTGTCCCCCCCCCCCCCCTCCAAAAAAAACATGCTTAAAATCGCTTTAAACTATTGTCATTGTAAGTGATGCATTTTGATGTGACGTCACATTTCTCAACCCTTCCCCCCCCCTTCGTCACACATCGTCACAAATGTCTGACCCCCCCTCGGTGCGTGACGTCATTCATGGACGGCCCCATGGTTGTCAATCCATCCATTTCAATAGGGGCAACAAAAACAGATAAGGCACCACTGAGCTACATTTTTTTCATAGAAACGACCTGGCCACAAATGAAGGATCAAGGAAGTGGCTTATCATCATGTGGACATTTATAGCAGCAGGCAAATACTTGAAACGGATTTTGTTGAGTCTAAATGTGGGAGGAAGAACCGGAGGACCCGGACAAAAAATTCCCACGCGACCACGGGGAGAGCGAGAGACACCGCAAACTCCAAATATACAGCAGCAGCAGGCGTCAGGATCGGGATCGAACCCACGACCTCCTGCAAATCAGGCGAGGTAGTTAACATCTCCTAGCCACCGTGATGATGAGAGAGAGAGACACCACAAACTACAAGTATACAGCAGGCGGCAAGGTCGGGATCGTACCCACGGCCTCCCGTTTACCAGGCGAGGTAGTTAACATCTCATACCCACCGTGATGATGATGAGAGCGAGAGACACGCAAACTCAAAATATACAGCAGGCGTCGTCGGGGTCGAGATCGAACCCACGACCTCCTGTATACCAGGCGAAGTAGTTAACATATCATAGCCACCGTGATGATAGTGAGAGAGAGAGACGCAAACTCAAAATATACAGCAGGCGTCGTCAGGGTCGGGATCGAACCCACGACCCCCTGTATACCAGGCGAGGTAGTTAACATCTCATAGCCACCGTGATGATGATGAGAGAGATGCAAACTCAAAATATACAGCAGGCGTCGTCAGGGTCGGGATCGAACCCACGACCTCCTGTATACCAGGCGAGGTAGTTAACATCTCATAGCCACCGTGATGATGATGAGAGAGACGCAAACTCAAAATATACAGCAGGCGTCGTCAGGGTCTGGATCGAACCCACGACCTCCTGTATACCAGGCGAGGTAGTTAACATCTCATAGCCACCGTGATGATGATGAGAGAGACGCAAACTCAAAATATACAGCAGGCGTCGTCAGGGTCGGGATCGAACCCACGACCTCCTGTATACCAGGCGAGGTAGTTAACATCTCATAGCCACCGTGATGATGATGAGAGAGACGCAAACTCAAAATATACAGCAGGCGTCGTCAGGGTCGGGATCGAACCCACGACCTCCTGTATACCAGGCGAGGTAGTTAACATCTCATAGCCACCGTGATGATGATGAGAGCGAGAGACACGCAAACTCAAAATATACAGCAGGCGTCGTCAGGGTCGGGATCGAAACCACGACCTCCTGTATACCAGGCGAGGTAGTTAACATCTCGCCACCGTTGCACCCAGCGAAGTGTCTCCCATACGCTTGCCAATCGCAGCGACTGCCAGCAGAGAGTTGAACGCGGCGTGACCGCGAGCTTGGGGCCGATTTTAATGAAGAATCATTCACCTCCACACAGCAGGCCCCTGGTGGGGGCGAGGGGGCAGGGAGCGAGGGGGGAGGGGGGAGGGGTATTTGGGGGGATGAAAGCGCCGTTCCGCTGACCACAATCTTCTTGGCGGGGGACGCAGAGACAAAGGCCCCCCGTGTAGCCTTTCACAGACCGTTGGGGCAAGTGCTGTTAGCGAGCACCTATAAAGGCCGGAACGGCACAGGAAGGGTTGTGGGTGGTGCCGAGCGCCGAGCCCGCCCGCCTTTGTCTCCCCAGTGGCGATGTTTTACCCACCGCACCAGATACTCATTTGAGGCGGGGCCTCCCCTAGATCGACTCAGCACAAAGGCAAAGAACCCACCCCCGTGTAGCCTTTCGCAGACTTTTGGCGCACGCACTGCACCAGGTACTCATTTGGACGTGGGGGGGGAAGGGGGGTGGATGGGCCTCCCCTAGGTCGACTCAGCACAAAGGCAAAGATCCCACCTTTCGCAAACTTGGCGCACGCACTGCACCAGGTACTCATTTGGACGTGGGGGGGGGGGGAAGGAGGGAGGGGGTGGCTGGGCCTCCCCTAGGTCGACTCGGCACGCACACGCGCGCGCTGGCTGAGCGGCGTACTCAGCGCGTCGAGGTGCGTGGATCACCCCCCCGAAGTTGCCCTGAGACCCGCGAGTCGGAGCCATGCACACGTGGTCGTCACGCTGCGCTCTGCCATGCCCCCGTCTGCCCAGATCAACACCTCCTCATTCCTTTCAGCTGCCACTCTTCCTTGCTTCTTCGTGTCGGAGTCGTTCGTTCGCTCGTTCGGTTGAGTCGTTCTGCGTCTCTTTTTTTTAAAACTTTGCTTTATGTAAACCCCCACCTCTCGCTCACTCTCTCGCTCACTCTCTCACTCACTCTCTCACTCACTCTCTCGGTCACTCTCTCGGCCACTCTCTCGCTCACTCTCTCGCTCTCTCTCTCGCTCACTCTCTCGTTCTGTACGCAGCCCCCCTCGTTCTGCGTCTGCGCCTCTCCCCGCTGCTCTTGATCCACTCTGGTCATCGTCATGGTCGTCACCGTATCTAGATTTGAAGCTTTCGTGATTGCAAGGATTCCTACTCTTAGGTTTTTTCGGTAGTCACGTTGGTAAAAAAAAAAACTGTGATGGTTCCACCTGAGGACGGAGACTTGTGTTGCCTCGGAAACGTCATGATTTTTTATTTTATTTTTATTTTACATTTATTAATTTAATTTTTTTACCATCGTGACTTTACCTAAAAAACCAAAAAATATGAATACTTGCAGTCACAAAAGCTTCAAATCTATAATTAATTTGTCAGAGCTGTAGATAAGGAGTCGGCAGCCTTCAAGAACCTTCAAGACTTCTTTCCTAAGCTGTCTGAGGCAAAGGTCAAAGCCGGTGTCTTCGTCGGACCACAGATAAGGAAGATCCTGGAGTGCAATGAATTCCCCAAGAAGCTCACTAGTAAGGAGAAAGCGACTTGGAGCAGCTTTGTCGCAGTGGTTCGTGGCTTCCTGGGCAACCACAAGGTCGAAAACTATGTGGAGCTGGTTGAGACTCTGGTGAAGAACTACGGCACAATGGGCTGTAGGATGTCCCTCAAAGTCCATATCCTTGATGCTTGATTAATTCAAGGAGAACATGGGAGCGTACTCGGAAGAGCAAGGCGAGCGCTTCCACCCAGGATATACTGAACTTTGAACGCCCCTCACTCCCCTCCCACCGTCTCCTCCCCTCCCCTCCCTCCTCTCCCCTTCCTCCCCTCCCTCTCCTCCCTTCCCTCCCTCCCTTCCCTCCCTCCTCTCCCTCCCTTCCCTCTCCTCCCTCCCTCTCCTCCCCTCCCTTTCCTCCCCTCCCTCTCCTCCCTCTCCTCCCCTCCCTCCCCTCCCTCTCCTCCCCTTCCTCTCCCTCTCCTCCCCTCCCTCCCTCGCGTGAATGCATCCCCGACTTGCGCTCTGAATAGGCCGATGCACGCGGATTACGATTTATTAAATCTGCGGGGGTGGGGGTTGGGTCTGCTTAGGGTTTCTTGAGCACTGAGAATATATCTTTTATTATCTGACTTTGTAGCTGACCGACTTTTAAGTGAAAATCCTCCAAAAGAGAAAGGGGCATTTCTTTTTTTTTACCTCTCGCAGAATCAGAATCTTTACTTAGACTGCTGGAGTAGATGTCCCCAGTAGGGGCACGGGGTCAGGAAGTTACAACAGCAAACAAGACAACAACAACAAACAACAAAAACACGATAGCAGTGAAAAGTATACGAAAGGGAAGATAATCACTTAAACAACTAAAACTAAACTATTTTTTATTTTACACCATTGGAACCTCATTTGCCAGTAAAAAAATATGATAATTGTTTTTTACCCTTCTATCTGGCAACAAAACTGACACCTTTTTTTGCAAGCTGTCTCGGGTGTGGACCAATCAACTTTAAGGACAGTGCACATTATCAGAGTTATGTTTTTTGTTTGCATTATGACTGCAGGTATTGTGGTCTATGCAAACATGACTCCTTGTAAAAAAAAGGTGTCAGTTTTGTTGCCAGATAGAAGGGTAAAAAAACTATTATCAAATTTTTATTTTGACCAGGTAAGGCTCGCTAAGCTATTCGCTTCTCTTTCAGAAGCGATCTGGTCACAAATGATTGCTCAACGGAGTCGCTCGTCATCATCATCATCATGTGGAAATTGATAGCAACCAAATAATATCAATAATCTAAATGCATGTCTCGAAAATGTGGAGGGGAAAAGCCGGAGGACCCGGACACAATCCATGCGGTCACAGGGAAAGAGACGCAAACTCCAAATATACAGCAGGTGCCAAGGATCGTTGATAGAACCCTCTACCCTCCTGCATAGCAGGTGAAGGGAACTCACATCACACCACCGTATCCACCAACACAGCCACCTCAGTTGGATTCCCATCTTCCCACCACAATTCTCTCTATGCGGTTTGAATTTACTCTAAACGCGACTATGCGGTCGGACGTGGGGAAACATTGTGCGTAGACTGTGTGTGTACTGTGTGTGTACCGTGTGTGTACTGTGTGTGTACTGTCTAGGGTGTGTGTACCGTGTGTGTACTGTGTGTGTGCTGTATGTACTGTGTGTTTACCGTGTGTGTACTGTGTGTGTGTACTGTGTGTATTGTGTGTGTGCGTACTGTGTGTGCACTGTGTGTGTACTGTGTGTGTGTGAACTGTGTATACTGTGTGTGTGTACTGTGTGTGTACTGTGTGTGTACTGTGTATGTACTGTGTGTACTGTGTCTGTGTACTGTGTGTTCACTGTGTGTACTGTGTGTGTGTACTGTGTGTGTACTGTGTGTACTGTGTGTGTACTGTGTGTGTGTACTGTATGTACTGTGTGTGTACTGTGTGTGTACTGTGTGTGTGTACTGTGTGTGTACTGTGTGTGTGTACTGTGTGTGTGTACTGTGTGTGTACTGTGTGTGTGTACTGTGTGTGTACTGTGTATGTACTGTGTGTACTGTGTGTGTACTGTGTGTGTACTGTGTGTGTGTACTGTGTGTGTGTACTGTGTGTGTACTGTGTATGTACTGTGTGTACTGTGTGTGTACTGTGTGTACTGTGTCCGCTCCTCGGCAGGCAGCTGTCTCGGACGGTGCATTGTGGGCCGGGTGACTTCTGCGCGGTCGATGTCTACGCGATTTCGATTTGTGCGTTTTTTTATTTTATTTTTAGAACGCATCTTCCGTGTAAAGCGCGGGGCAAAAACCCCCCTGTAATGTATACCATCGTTGTTTGATTTGACAACGTAGAAAATCGTGTTCATGTGCGAATGTGCAATTGTCGGGGCATATTGTTCCACGTTTTGATAACAAACCTGTCAACCCCTTGTCAGCGCCCTACCTTGTTACAGATCAATCCGTGACCTTATTGGTCACCCGCGTGCCCCTTATCAATATCCACGTTTATCTTACGAAGTCCCCATCACGAGGGAGAAACGCAAACAAATAGGCAAAAATAAATGTTGTTGTTTGCCCCGCTCGAAACGGCTGTACGCCGTATGGACCTGAAAACACAATTTCCCTGTACAAGAATACGGGGTAAACCGTGATGGGTTGACTGCTATGGGGCCGTCCATAAATGACGTCACGCAACTGGGGGGGGGGGGGTCAGACATTTGTGACGATGTGTGACGAGGGTGGGGGTTGAAAATGTGACGTCACATCAAAATGCGCAACTTTAAATAAATATAGACAACACGTTCTACTTAATTAAGTAGACGTTTTAATAAATTTTTCTCCTACAACATCAGAGTGCAGCGCCACATTAAATACGCACCACAATGACAATAGTTTACAGCGATTTGAAGCATGTTTTTTTGGGGGGGTGGGGGGGGGGCAGAGCTTTGTGACGTCATATTTGAGGGGGGGGGGGTCTGACTTTTTGTGACGCCGTGTGACGACGGGGGGGGGGGAGGGGGGGTCAAAAATCGTCAAAAATCTCGTGACGTCATTTATGGACGGCCCCTTATCACTGTGCCCTGCGACAACAACCACGTGCCACTGTGTGTGGTGCTTTTGTTGTTGTTGTTGCAATAATAAACGCGGCTTGCAATTTCTCCCAACATCCGCGGAGCGAATTTGTGATTTTCTTTTCTTTTTTAATCACCCGGCCATTTGACATTTTCACAAATTTTGGTACTAATTTTAAAATATCCAATTTTTTGGGTGGGATGGGGGAAGGGTGGGCGGGCGGGCAGGCGGGGCAGGGAGGATACAAAATGTGCAAATTGGAAAAAGCTCGTGGATTTATATGCGCGTGCTATTATTATATTTCGCTATCCCAGACGCACACACGCACACACCTGCTCTGATGGCTTGCGTCATTTGCTATGCGGAATTCATTAAATTAATCAAAGTCATAGCTTTGCTGACGTTCGCTCGAGTGTGTGCGCGTGTGTGGAGATGCTCACTCAGGGCACTTGCCCCAACAGTCTTATCAAGGTTATACGGGGGGACTTTTAATTGCCTTTGTTAGGAGGGAGCGGTGGCGCAGTGGTTAGCGCACGGCGCTACGAACCCGGCCACCCGAATTCCATTCCCCGCTCACATCGGTGACGGATATCTGAATCGCTCCTGGGGCTGCTTCGCCTCTGTCGACTCAGCCTTAAATACGTGGATGCTACGTGTCAACATGAGCAACGGGGAGACAAAGGCGGCCGGTTGTGGTGTTGTCCACCCCCCCTAGCTCCTCCCCCCTCTCTCCTCGTGTGCCGTGCCACGGCCTTTATAGGTGCTCCTCGCAAACAGCGCTTGCCCCTAACAAGTTTATTCTTTGGTTCTTTCGGTTAAGTCACGTCTAAAGATAAAATAATAAATTATTTTAATTTATTATTTTATCTGCAGGAATTATTCTTTGGTTATTTCGGTTAAGTCACGTCTAAAAATATAAAATAATAAATTAAAATAATTTAGTATTATTATTTATTAAAATATTTTCTTATTTTATCTTTAGACGTGACTTAACCGAAAGTACCAAATAATAATTCCTGCAGTCACGAAAGCTCCAAAATTAAGTCCCTAACAAGTTTGTTGTGGCTGATACGGTGTAGGGGCGGGCGGGGGGGGGGGCTCTTATTTGTGCCCTTCCCCACGCTTTCGGTTCCGCAATTTGGAAACATTCCTGCCTCTCTCGCCACGGGGTTTGGGGTGTGGGTGGGTTTGGAGCTGCTTGAGGAATCAGCTCAGCGCAGGGCAGTGACTGCGGCTCCGGTCTCGGTGTTCTCATCGCCGTGGGTTTTTGCGTTTCGGCGCTCGCGGGTTCGGGGCGGTCGTGGTGGGACTCGCTGCTCGTTGTGCCTGGGACTGGCGCTGCGAGTGAGTTCCACGCACAACGAGACATCGGTTGGAGTCCATCATCGATCGGAATGTTGCCTTCCCAGGCCTCGATATCGTTGTCGAGCAAGCGAGATTAATTTATATAATAATAATCTCCTATGTGACTGGCAAGGGCAAGTTAGTGCCATCACTTACATCCCCCCCCCCTCGGTCGACAATCCACTGCTGGATGTGAAGGCTTTCCTCCCCCCGCGCAAGAAACGTGTCCCGTCAATTGCAGCTGCCGCGCCGGGAAATCACACAGGCGACCCCCTGGGATTGCGATCTCGAGTGCGCCATCCATTTGCACCGTGGCAGCATTCCCAGTACAAGGATAACAACGCACGGCTGAATTTCGATTTAAAGCTTTCGTGACTGCAGGGATTCATCTTCTTGGTTCTTTCGGTAAAGTCACGTAGAAGGGAAGTAATAAAATAATATAAATAAAACATAATAAAATTTCGATTTGAAGCTTTCGTGACTGCAGGGATTCATCTTCTTGGTTCTTTCGGTAAAGTCACGTAGAAGGGAAGTAATAAAATAATATAAATAAAACATAATAAAATTTCGATTTGAAGCTTTCGTGACTGCAGGGATTCATCTTCTTGGTTCTTTCGGTAAAGTCACGTAGAAAGGAAGTAACAAAATAATAAAAATAAAACATAATAAAATAATTCTCACGACGTTTCGGCCACAACGCAAGCAGCCGTCCTCAGGTGAAGAATGCCGCACGGCTGATTGGAAGAGTGTAGGGCAAATGCCCGCACCTCCGATTAGCACGGGTGGCTGCGTGCAGTGCGAAATAAATTCAACGTGCACACTCACACACACACCCTCGGGAGAGACTCCCTGGAGATCCCTCTACAGCGGATGCACTTCTGCAAGCAGTGGCGTGAGCAGGACATTGCAGAGCTAAGCCTTGATCTTTTTATCTACTTTGACCACATCCCAAACTCGCTCAGCCTTCCCTACCAACCCTGCTCCCACCCCCATACTTCACCACCATAATCAAACCCCCACCACCCCCACCCCCTTCCTCCTCCACGCCTTCCCCCGTCTGTGAAGCTCAGACCAGCCCACGTGTTCAGTCTTTATGGCCTCAAAGCCACGGGGGTCAGAGGTTGTGGAATTTCGGAAATGCCCAGAGCGTAGGACGATCCGTCCGGTTAGTTCAAAGCCCTTTGGGAGTTCCACTCTCACGCGCGCGTCCGATGGTCTCAACGATGGGACGTGACCGTGCAAGCGGGCAGCCCCGTGACCACGTGCTTACATTTGGCGAAGGCGCAGCCCCGCAATTTCCCGCTCACGTCACTGCTGGTGGAAGGGGGGGAGGGCTTCACCTCGAGCGGGGGTATTGTTGTTGTTGTTGTTGTTGTTTTTGTTGTTGTCTTGGTCCTAGTTTTACACGCTGCGCCCGGCGGCTTGGAAGAAGTGGGGGCTACCCACACTTTACCCCACCACTCGCGAACTGCCGATCGACTGCTGCGTGGACAAGGGGCGGGCGGTGGTACGGGCTGGGGGTGTTTGAAGAAACGCGTCCATTTTTCGATTTAAAGCTTTCGTGACTGCAGGGATTCATCTTCTTGGTTCTTTCGGTAAAGTCACGTAGAATGGAAATAATAAAATATATAAAATTAAAACATGATAAAATAATTCTCACAGACCTGTTCTTCACCTGAGTACGGCTGCTTGCGTTGTGGCCGAAACGTCGTGATAATTATTTTATTATGTTTTATTTTTATTATTTTATCATTTCCATTCTACTTGACTTTACCGAAAGAACCATTGCTTCAGCTGCCGCGCCCGAAGATCGAATCTGAAACAATCCAAGTGTCACGATTAGCACTCTGGAGGTGGCAGCGCTGTGGAAGACAAAGACGGGCTGGCGAGCTCCTGGCAACAACCTTGTTCGCTGTGTGCAGTACTGGTTTTAATAGATGCTCGCTAACAACACTTACCTACACGCAGCATTTGATTGTGGACCAGCACTTGCCCCTGGCAGCTTGCGCAGGCTAAATGGAGGACCTTTGCCTTTATTCTCTTTTCCTCGTCGGTCAGGTGGCTCAGTTGGTAGACCGAGCGAGAATTCAAATCACGTTTGACTCGACCTATCATCGCGCCCCCTCCTCCGTGGCCGATAAAATAGTGTTCCACTGCGTGGGAAAGTGAGCCGTGGTTGTCCTTTGGATAGACTAACCCCCGCCATGTGAACGCGGAATGCCCCACCACGCGAAACGGGAGATGATCGCCAATGACTCAACGCTCATCGAGGCGTGAGATCGTCGCTTCAACTTGACTCACATGATCCAGGTGGGAGACGGGAGAGTGAATCATCGAAGGGCACAGCACGCTGGCCGGTGACACGTGGAGGGTGGATGGAGGGGAGGGGTGCGCGGGGGGATATGCCACGGAGAGGGGAGGGGTGGAGGAGACAGGGGTACGGATGAGCGAGGGGGCGGGGGATTGGTGGGGGAACGGAGGGGAGGAGGTGAGCCAGAGATATTCCTCGGAAGGGTGGGGGAGACGGAGGAGGGGGAGCGAGCGGGGCTAAGTCCATGTGGTTTGTGTTTCAGTCGCTTTTTAAAGCAAAACACTTCAACGTTTGGCGCGCTCCGTCACCTTTGTTCCAAATGCCTGGCGTCTCAGAGCGGCCTAGGACACGTGCAGCGAGGCCCGGAGAGACCCCGGCTCGCGTCGTGCCGGGTTTAGACAGAGTCCGTGGTCCACGAAGACTCCAGAGGGTGTTAGAGTACTCGGACTGCCAGAAATCGAATGCTTCGTCTCATCCACACCGCGAACAACCAACACCACACTGCAGGCCACAGCGACGCATCCACCCACCCACCCACTCAACAACCCACCCACCCACTGGCCAACACACCCACCCACCCACTCGCCAACCCACCCATCAACCACCACATCTGCATGTCACAACAACACACCCACCCACTCACCAACTTTGAACTCACCCACCCACTCACTTAGCAAAACATCAACTCACCAAACCTGCAGGTCACAATAACACACTCACCAACCCACCCACTCACCAAAACATCAACTCATCCACTCACCGCAGCTGCAGAACACAACATCACGCCCATACAACCACCCACCCACTCACCCAGTCACCCACCCACCCACCAAACCATCCACTCACCAACCCACCCACTCATCACACCTACAGGTCACAACGACACACCCACCCAACCCAACCACTCACTCACCTACCAACTCACCAAACCATCAACTCATGGCTACGTACGGTGCGAACGAAGCTCAACCAATACCGATACCCGCCTTTCGCCACGAAGTGACGCTGACGTCACCACGGCGCCTGTGCCAGGCCAGGTGCACTTTGAGTGCCACGTGAAGTGTCGAAGGCTCTCTGAGAGGAGGTCTCGGGACAGACCCAGCAGGTGCCATGGGTTGGCTGACTGAGATGACCGGTAGATGCACCACCAGCTGTACCCCCCTACTGTGCCAGGCGAGGTGCAGGATGTCTCGGGACAGAACCAGCAGGTGCCATGGGTCACCTGACTGCGATGACCGGTCGTTACACCACCAGCTGTACCCCCTACTGTGCCAGGCTAGGTGCAGGAAGTCTCGGGACAGACCGAGCAGGTGACATGGTGTCGGCTGACTGAGATGACCGGTCGATGCACCACCAGCTGTACTCCCCTACTGTGCCAGGCGAGGTGCAGGATGTCTCGGGACAGAACCAGCAGGTGACATGGGTCGGCTTACTGAGATGACCGGTCGATGCACCACCAGCTGTACCCCCTACTGTGCCAGGCTAGGTGCAGGAGGTCTCGGGACAGAACGAGCAGGTGCCATGTGTTGGCTGACTGAGATGACCGGTCAATGCACCACCAGCTGTACCCCCTACTGTGCCAGGCTAGGTGCAGGAGGTCACGGGACAGATCCAACAGGTGCCATGGGTCGGCTGACTGAGATGACCGGTCAATGCACCACCAGCTGTACCCCCTACTGTGCCAGGCGAGGTGCAGGAGGTCTCGGGACAGACCCAGCAGGTGCCATGGATCGGCTGACTGAGATGACCGGTCAATGCACCACCAGCTGTACCCCCTACTGTGCCAGGCTAGGTGCAGGAGGTCTCGGGACAGACCCAGCAGGTGCTATGGGTCGGCTGACTGAGATGACCGGTAGATGCACCACCAGCTGTACCCCCCACTGTACCAGGCTAGGTGCAGGAGGTCTCGGGACAGACCAAGCGTCGGCTGACTGAGATGACCGGTCGATGCACCACCAGCTGTACCCCCCACTGTGCCAGGCTAGGTGCAGGAGGTCTCGGGACAGACCCAGCAGGTGCCATGGGTCGGCTGACTGAGATGACCGGTAGATGCACCACCAGCTGTACCCCCGACTGTGGCACGAAGCTGAACACACGTACACACAGCACACACATTCACGTATCCACCCCTCCACGTAAAACGCAAACGTCAAGCACGTGCGCATTTCCTCCGCACGCCATTCGGCAGTCCAAACATTCTGAGAGTCGCGGTTGAGTTTGGTCGGAAGTTCCCACAGTTCATTCGATATCCGTAACCTCGTCGCGTGCGCGTCTCACACACAAGCAGCTCCGTGTGTCTGTCGCCTGCTAGACCATCGAATGCAGACGGTCGCTTGACCCGCGGCCGTCTGGAACGTTCTCCCTTCCAATGACAGGCAGCCACTGGAGTCGTTCTCAGTTGGCCGAGCTTCACGTGACAGTTGTTGGTCTGAGAAGCCGTCAGGTTGACGCTGATGCCTTGAACAGACTTCGTGGCCAGAAGGCACCACGCCCGGCCGCCTTTGTCTTCCCGGTGCTGACATTCACATACAGCGTCAGCTACTCATTTGAGGGTGGTTCGACCTCTATAGGGGAGGCCCAAAGTTCGCTTTGTGATATACAGCTCACCAATGATATTAGCCGTGGCCGGGAATCAAACCGAGACGACTCTTTCTGTAGATCAGTGCGCTATCCAGCAGCGCCACTACGCTACCTCTCATCAGCACGCAACCGGCTCAGTTTGCCTGCAAAGCAGTGTCAAAGTGAAACAACTAATTGGCCACGTTCTGTTAACGTGACAACCCTTACTAGTTGGCTGTGTCGGGTGGTGGCGGGTTTTAACGACACATACATTTACGCGATCTAACCCAAGAAAAAACTTCGGTTATGGATGATATTGGTCGCGAATGCCTACGTGTTAAACTGAAAAAAAGTCTAAACCGATATATATATTTAACTCATTTTACATCGAGCTGTTTGATGAGCCAGCTGAGTGCTGCATCCTCGCTGACGTGGTGATGGTGATGATGGTGATGATGGTGATGGTGATGATGGTGGTGATGGTGATGATGGTGATGATGGTGGTGATGGTGATGATGGTGATGATGGTGGTGATGGTGATGATGGTGGTGATGGTGATGATGGTGGTGATGGTGATGATGGTGGTGATGGTGATGATGATGGTGATGATGGTGGTGGTGATGGTGATGATGGTGATGATGATGATGGTGGTGATGGTAATGATGGTGATGATAATGGTGGTGATGGTGGTGATGGTGATGATGATGGTGGTGATGGTGATGATGGTGATGATGATGGTGGTGATGGTGGTGATGGTGATGATGGTGGTGATGATGATGATGGTGATGTTGGTGGTGATGGTGATGCTGGTGGTGATGGTGGTGATGGTGATGATGGTGATGATGATGGTGGTGGTGATGGTGATGATGATGGTGATGATGATGGTGGTGATGATGGTCATGATGGTGGTGTTGGTGATGATGGGATGATGGTGATAATGGTGCATGATGGTGATTGATGATGGTGATGATGGTGATGATGTCATGATGGTGGTGTTGGTGATGATGGTTGATGATGGTGATAATGGTGATGATGATGGTGATGATGGTGGTAATGGTGATGATGCCTCCTTCTGCTTGGCATTTTTGAACCGGGGGGGCATTGAGTCGGTCGCTACAAGTTTCCGTGGTTCCGTTCTTGGGCTGTGACCACAGTCTCCGCACACCGCGCGGAGAGATTCATAGTTTCCATGTGTACATCATCATCATCATCATCGTCTTCATCATCATCTTCATCATCATGATCACGTACCAGCAGCTGTTGCCATGATTTGTGCGGACGATCGAAGCCCATGAACGCTGGTGAACCGCCAGACGTTCATAGGCAACGACCCTCTCCGTCACACGTGGATCGTCCTCCCATAGTTCGAAGCAAAGTTTGCACAATACACGAAGGCTGAACGATATCACTGGTCACAAAAAAAATATTACACTGGTCAACAAAAAAATATTTTTTTTTTCTGGCCTGGACTTTTGCAGCTGTTTTTCGACTAATTTCAGGGTGCTGATTCCAAATCTGATCTCAGATTTGATCTATCACATCTAACTTTTTATGCTGTCGGCATACCCCATTTTCATTGATTTTACCCGAAATAACTCCGTCACTTATGATTGCAAGTTGTTGCGAGTCTGTGACCCTGCTTTAGTGTTAAAATATGGTGCTGTATTTTTAGGATCGTGTGTTTATAATATCATTTTATGTAGCTATCCACATTTATTGAATATTTTTCTTCTGCAGTTTTATTGAAAATGCAATATTTGATATCTCAAAAACCTGACAAAAACTGATGCCGGATTTGGAATCAGCACCCCAAAATTACATTAAAACCGTGGAATACCTTGTGCAAGAAAAATAGTGTTGACCAGTGGTAATCATCGAGTCGTGGCAGACGAGGCCACGTGCTCGCCGAGGAGCGGTGGCACAGGCGGTTAGCGCACTGCGCTACGAACCAGGCGACCCCCGCGTACGATTCTCACTCGCGGCTAACATCAGAGATGATTATCTGAACCGGTCCTGAAGCCCCCACCCCCCCCCGTGAGATCGAGAGCGGCCTTTAAAACGAATGCCGGGTGTCGGTGTATAAACAGCCGCGCTGGGGAGACCAAAATGGCCTGGGGCGAAGTGTTGGCCATCCATCCACCCCCCTCGTTGCGCCGTGGCGGTCTTCATAGGTGCTCGCTAACAGCACTTGCCCCCACAGTCTCTTAAAGGCTATACTGGGGGGGGGGGTGGGGCGATCTTTGTCTTTGTGTGTTCAAGACGGAGGGGGCACATGTGGGAGCAATAGGACATGAAAGAGAAGCCTAGGGCTCTTCTCTCTCTCTCTCACCTTCCACCCTCACCCTTCTGCCCGAGAAAGAGTTGGAGAGAGGGAGGGAGAGAAGAGAGAGAGATGGGGGGACGGGTGGGGGTTGGGTTGCGTTGGTAGGAGGCAGCTTGAAAGCATGGCAACGTCGCTTCAAAGACGGCGAGTGGCTTTTGGAAGAGGAGGCAAATAAATTCAAGTAGAAAGTCTTCCCTGCCCCCACTATCCCACCCACCCCACCCAGCCTCAACCCCCTCGTCTCCTCCCTACCACTTGTTGAAGCATGAACGAGAGCATTGACGAGAATGCTCGAGTGTTTAAGCACTGTAATCGTAAGTGTGTCGTTTAAATCACCGTCATGATGATCTTCATCGTTGCCATGATCAACTCCCTCATCACCATCAACATAACCGTGCTTAATCATGGGCAATTTTCGCCATGATCATCATCGCAATGGTCATCATAACCTCCATCATCATTATCATGACTCTGATCTTCGTCACCACCGTCATCATCATCGTCATCACCATCGCTGTCATCATCAACACGATCACCGTGTCGCGTCGATTCTTCATGGCGTGTCACCAATTCAGAATCACTTCGCCGTTACTCGCTGATCCAGAGTCAGTCGGTGATGCTTACGAACTGCGAGGTGTTTATTGGAAAGGGAGCTCCTCCTCACTGTTCACGATGTGGCCCCCATTCAAGTTTCATTTTGGAGGTATAGCCCTGTGAGCCATGCGGCTCTTGAGTCGGGTGCAACCGCAACAAACAAAATATGAACAGAGAACATCTTAAAGCGACGACGCGCAACAGAAACATCCTGGATAAACCAGCAAATTTTCCAGAAAAAAAACACCGTCTTACAAAACTGTGTGCAAAAATCCCAGTGTGATGCAAGTCAAGCAATAACAACCATAAGACATCTTCTTGGTTCTTTCGGTAAAGTCACGTAGAATGGAAATAATAAAATAATAAAAAGAAAGCGTAATAAAATAATTATTTTATAATGTTGTATTTTCTATTATTTTATTAATTATTTTATATTATGTTTTATTTTTATTACTTTATTATTTCCATTCTACGTGACTTTACCGAAAGAACCAAGAGATGAATCCCTGCAGTCACGAAAGCTTTAAATCGAAACCATAAGACAATTTAGATTAAAATTATCAGGCCAACTCCGCACTTCCGTAAGAAACATGGCTTAACCATATATTTTCGAAATCACCAGAATAAAGCTATAAAATGCGATGTTACGACGGCAATAATTCGATCGCGCGCAGCTGCAAAAACTCCACCACTCTGGGTTCGTCTCGTTACGGAGAATTCGTGCGGCAATGCATCAACGGACACCTCTCGCCGCACTCACACACATCCCGTTTCTGCGCGCGACAGATAAACACGCAAACGCGCACACTAAAAACTGGCTTACTGATGGGACACTGGATGTCGATAGCCGTTCAAAGCTGGATTGCTTAAATGACGCGTTCCTCCGAGCGGAAGGCCGCGTGGCGGATGGGATGCGTGGAATAAAACTGTCTCTCAGTTTAACACGTGGTACGCTTTCGCGATCAATATCATCTATAATACAGGCGGGGTTTTT
>NC_083783.1:5448453-5543453 GCF_015708825.2 Lethenteron reissneri
TGTTATCTGTATGTAGCGTGTTCTCTGTATGTAGCGTGTTCTCTGTGTGCAGTTCTCTGTATGTAGCGTGTTCTCTGTGTGTATGCTGTGCGTGTTTATCTCTGTATATCTCTCTGTGTTTAGCCCTGTCTATGCAGCGCCCTCTGGCTCTCTGTGCGGCAAACTGTCGTGATTAACAAGCGTGCTCCCCCCCACCCCCCCCCCCCCTCCATGTCCGTCGCCACTCCCAGCGGTCCCCGTGCCCGACCCGTACGGCTCCCAGGGCCGTCGGCCCGGCTGCCTCCCGACCCCTACGGCCGGGGGCCTCCCACGGGTCTGGCCGCCTGGGCAGCATGAGCCAGAGGCACCCGTACCCCTACGCGCCGGGCTACGACCGCCGGTGAGGTTTCCCCCCCGCCGCCGCCGCCGCCCCACACTCACCGATCACGATGCCACCTGGCACCGCTTCGTCGCGATTGGACGTCGCGGTTCACGCGAGAGTCGGTTCGCTTCTCGCGCTGCCCAACCACCCCCCCCCCCCCCCCCCCCTCGTGTGCCGTCTACGGCCTTCGTAGGTGCTGCTCGCTCACGCACTTGGCCCCGGCAGTCTGCGTGAAGGCTTTAAGAGGGGGACCTTTGTCTTTGTATCCCCTGTGGTGGGGAGCGGTGGCGCGGTGGTTCACGAACCCGGCGTGCCGAGTTCACTTCCCTCTCGTGGCGAATATCGGTGACGATGATCTGAACCGGTCCCCAGGTTAACTGGGGATGTTTGCCACACCCAGACCCCCTCACGGGTGTGCCGTGCCGGCCTTCTTAGGTGCTGCTCGCTAACTAGCACTTTCCCCAGCAGCTACTCTTGCCCCCCACCGGTCTGTATGGTTACACGGGGAACTTTGTCTTTGTGCGGTCAGGCAGAACACGCGCTGTCGGTGGAGGCCGGAGTGGGCCCGGTAAACCCGCTCGTCCCGCCGTCCGTGGCGGACCCCGGGATTACTCCCCCGGGGGCGCGGGCCCCCCCAGCCCAGGTGAGGCCACAGCCTGGCGGTCCGCAGGGGCACGGGTAGCTGGGGGCCCCACGGGGAGAGCGAACGAGAGTGGAGGAGGCCTTGTCGTCAGAACCGTGGAGGATAGTGATAGCGAGGAGTGATTAGCACGAAAGAAGTTCAACATCCATGTATGTATGTAAGTATGTTGAATCGGAGGTGCATGCGTAAGGACAACAAACCAAAAGCAGTTCTAAAGAAATTAGTTTTCAAGCTAGATTTAAAAGCGCATAGCTCAAGTTGCTTCCTAAATGTCGCAAGAGCGTTCCAGACGGCCGCCGAAGCGCATCTGAAAGCGCGCCATGCAGTGACCGCCTTTTGTTCGATGGCGAGATAAAAACAAATTATAGGGAGGAAGAATGGAGAGAAGGCGGGGAGAGAGGGATGGTGCGAGAGGGAGGGTCAGAGGAGAGAGAGAGAGAGGAACGGGAGTGAGGGATGGAGAGCGAGGAGATAGAGGAGAGGAGGGGTTTGGGAGCGGAAGAGAGGCCTTCTTGAGGGTCCCTCGAGGCCCCTTGGTTCCACTTACCCTGTCCGGCTGCTGTGCGTGAGTTGGTCGTGGCGTTCCGGTCGGACCTCATTAAACATGCATGCCGGGTTATTTATTCATACACTCCGCTGGTGCCGCCGCCGCCGCCGGCGCGGCCACGGCTGCCGTGGCGGCTGTGGTGGCGTTACTGACGACCGCTGACGAGTGTGAAAAAACTGCCGTGGCACGCTGTGTTTACTCCGTTCAGGCACGACAACTACGGACAGCCGTACCCGGGGCAGGGCCCCCACCAGGGCCAGCCGCCCTACCCCCCCCCGGCCAGCACGCAATGTACCAGCAGCAGCAGCAGCCGCAGCCACAGCCGGTAACGCACCGATCACGCGCAGCCCTAGCCCAACGCGACACGGTTAAGCCCGACACGATTAGGCCCGGCACGGCGAGACCCGGCACGGCTAGGCCTGGCACGGCAAGGCCTGGCACAACTGGTACACTCCCGGGTTTAGCGGGAGGTGGCGGATGGCAGATCTTAGGGTGGTCGATGGACAATGTCAGATTTAAAAAGATTCAACCGTTAATTCATGACACCGTTTATTCATAAATATAATAAACATTATCAACCTAAATATACTCACCACGTCCCAGACGGCTGAAGCTCACCAAGCGACGATGTCGCGGTGGCCATGTTTTCATGGGGTTTTATCCGGCAGCTGATTGGCCGCTGCAGCGTTGGTGACGGTGTCGTCCCTGGCACAAGCGCTGCCACGCCGCCCACGGCGTCGCCATCTCACCGGCTCGGCCTCGCGTTCCCGTTGAATCGCAACGCGTTCTCTCCCACGATGTTTGGGGCCTCGTGATGATCGCACGCTTTCCCCCCCCACCCCGCGGGTCTCGCCACAGCGACACTCGCCAAATGAGGCGAGCGTCCGGGTGCTGCTGCTTCCCGTGGCCACGCCACGTGCGTGTGCGTGTTTTTGTTGCTCTGGAGACCAGAGATCGATGATCGATGTTCCGTCGCAGCGTTGATCGCATTCGTCGTGATTTCTCACTTAACAGAGTGGGCCGCATGAAGGCTGGCCATCTTCCGCGGTGTGAGATGATGACGGCGATAGTAAAGCGGCTCAGCAGCGTCTCTCGGTTAAAATTAAATATTTTTATTTACCAGGTAAGGGCCACTGAGCTGTGAGCTTATTTTTCTCAACGAAGTGGTTTTTCACGTGGAAATTTAGAGCGGCCAAATACTCTAAACGTACGTTCATTCTAAATTTTGAGAGAAAAACCAGAGGACCCGGAGAAAAATTCACGTTACCACGGGGAGAATATGCAAACTACAAATGTACAAGTGTCAGGTCTGGATCGAACCCACGACCTCCAGGCGAGGTAGCTAACATCTCGCCTCCGTGGCGCCCCAGTCACCGTAACTCCTCGTCTCCCCGTGCGTCTCCCTGACTCGCTTGCTTCTCTCCGTCTCTCCGTCTCGCAGAACTATAAGCGACCCATGGAGGGCATGTACGGCCCGCCGGCCAAGCGGCACGAGAGCGAGGCCTACGGCCTGGCCTACCCGCCCAGCCGCCCTCCGACCCCTACGCGGGCTACCCCGTGCCGGGGGCCGCGGGGGCCTACGGGGACCGCCGGCCGCCCCCCACGCACGCCCCGGCCCCCGCCAGCCAGTTCCCCTTCGGCTACGCGCCGCCCGACCGCGCGCCCCCGCAAGCCCCCCAGGCCATCGTGGGCGCCGACTCGGGCCCCCCCGGCGCAGGGGTCGGCGGGGGGCAACCGGGCTGGGGGCCGGCGCGCGCCGGGGGGGGGGCCGACGGGCGGCCCCGGGGACGCGCGTACCCCCCCTACCCGAGCCGCCCTCCTCGCAGGCCCCGCCGTACCCGGGGCGGCGGGGGGCGGCCGCGGCGCGGGCGAGGACGGGGGGGGCCCCCGCGGGGGAGCCGCCGGGCCCGCGGGCGCCGGGCGAGTGGCACTACGCGCAGAGGCCCGCGCCGTACCGGCGACGCCGGCGCCGCAGCCCCACGGCCACGCGACGCCCGGCCAGAGGCCTCAGTACCGCACGGCCGGCCCCGCCGGATACCCGCAGGTAGGTGGCGGCGCCGTCGCGCGGGCCGCACGGCGGCCGCCCCTCCCCACGCCCCGGCTCGACGCGGCGCCGGCACCGTCGCGACCGTGACCGACCGCGCGTCTCCGTGCCGCCGCCCGTAGGTGTCTCCGAGCAAGCCGCCGTACCTCTCCGCCGGCGGCGTGCGGATGCAGAAGGTGGGGCCCCCCGTGCCGGCGTCGCAGCTGCCGGGGGGCGGGCCCCCCGCGCCGCTCGCTCTGCTGCCCCCCCGCGCAAGGACCCCCCCTTCCCCCGGGATGCGTGGAGGCGACGCAGGCGGCCGTGAAGGCGCGCCGCCGCCTCACCGCCAAGGACGTGGGTGAGCAGGGCACGCGCAGCGCCGCTCTCCAGGCGCCACCGCTCGCCACCGCACATCGCTCCCCCCTCTCGCCACCGCACATCGCTCGCCATCGCTCGCCAATACTCGCCACCGTTCACCACCGCGCATCGCTCCCCGCCTCTCGCCACCGCACATCGCTCGCCACCGCACATCGCTCGCCATCGCTCGCCAATACTCGCCACCGTTCACCACCGCGCATCGCTCCCCGCCTCTCGCCACCGCACATCGCTCGCCACCGCACATCGCTCGCCATCGCTCGCCAATACTCGCCACCGTTCACCACCCGCATCGCTCCCCGCCTCTCGCCACCGCACATCGCTCGCCACCGCACATCGCTCGCCATCGCTCGCCAATACTCGCCACCGTTCACCACCGCACATCGCTCCTCGCTCTCGCCACCGCACATCGCTCGCCACCGCACATCGCTCGCCACCGCTCGACACCGCACATCGCTCGCCACCGCACATCGCTCGCCACCGCACATCGCTCGCCACCGCACATCGCTCGCCAATGCTCACCACCCCTCGCCACCGTTCACAATCGCTCCCAGCTTCTCGCCACCGCTCGCCACGACTCGCCGCTCGCCGGCACTCACCGCTGGCGACGTGGCTGTGGGAGCAGGCACCCCGGAGGCGTGGCGGGTGATGATGTCGCTCAAGTCGGGCCTGCTGGCGGAGAGCAGCTGGGCACTGGACTCCATCAACGTGCTGCTGCACGACGACGCCACCGTCGCCAGCTTCAGCCTCTCGCAGGTGCTGCCCTGCTGCTCCGCACCACCCTGCGAGCCGCACTGCACCGCACGGCACTACACCACCACCCTGCTTTATACCACCCTGCACTGCACCGCACGGCACTACACCACCCTGCACTACACCACCACCCTGCTTTATACCACCCTGCACTGCACCGCACGGCACTACACCACCACCCTGCTTTATACCACCCTGCACTGCACCGCACGGCACTACACCACCCTGCACTACACCACACCACCCTGCTTTATACCACCCTGCACTGCACCGCACGGCACTACACCACCCTGCACTACACCACCCCCTGCTTTATACCACCCTGCACTGCACCGCACGGCACTACACCACCACCCTGCTTTATACCACCCTGCACTGCACCGCACGGCACTACACCACCCTGCACTACACCACCACCCTGCTTTATACCACCCTGCACTGCACGCACGCACGCCGCACCACCCCCTGCTTTATACCACCCTGCACTGCACCGCACGGCACTACACCACCCTGCACTGCACCACCACCCTGCTTTATACCACCCTGCACTGCACCGCACGGCACTACACTACCCTGCACTGCACCACCACCCTGCACTGCACTACCCTTCACCTGATAATGTTGATGATAATGGTGATGGTGATCATGATGATGGTGAGCATGATGACGATGACAATGATAACAATGGTAATGATAATGATGACGGTGACCGTGGTGGTGATGACAATGATGATGATGATGGTGGTTGTGACGAATGATGACGGTGCTGCCGCTGCCCAGCTGCCCGGCCTGCTGGAGCTCCTCGTCGAGTACCTGCGCCGCTGCCTCATCCACATCTTCGGCATCCTGCGCGAGTGCGAGATCGGGGGTCGCGCCGCTTACGACGACGACGACGACGACGAGGAGGAGGATGAGGGGAGGAGCGGCGAGGACGGCGCCGCGCAGGACGCGGAGGAGCACGCGGCCGCCTGGGCCCCACTGGGTCGACGACGACGACGAGGAGGAGGGAGAGGAGGGAGAGGAGGGAGAGGGAGAGGAGGACCCGGGTTGGGACGAGGAGGAGCAGGAGGAGCAGGAGGAGCAGGAGGACGAGGAGGACGAGGAGGAGGAGGAAGGGAGGATGACGAGGCCTGCCCGCCGGCCCTCCCGACGACGATGTCAACGACGACGCAGGCGGTGACGGCGCCGTTGCCGCGAGGGCAAACGCCAACGAGCGGGCCGCGCGACGGGGGGGCCCGCCCCCCGCCGGCCGCCGGGGCCGTCCGCCGAGCGCAAGCGCAAGCAGGCGAGCCGCTTCGACCGGCGCCGCTGGCGCTGGCTCTGGAGGACGCGGACGGGGCCTACGTGCTGGACCGCTCGGCCCGCCTGGGCCAGCCGCGGGAGTTCGACAGCGGCCTGCGGCACTGGCGGGTGGGCGGCGGCGACACCACGTGCCACATCCAGACGCACTTCGAGCGCCGGGACGAGCGGCCCAGGAGCCCGGCGCCGCCGCGGCAACCGCAACAGTCACCGCAGCAGCATGAGCAGCAGCAGCAGCAGCAGCAGCGACCGGCGCAGCAGCAGCGGCAGCAGAACGGGCCCGTGGAGGGCGCGCGGCCCAACGGCGAGAGCAACGGCGCGCGCGCGGACGGGGAGCCGGCGGGCGGGAGGGGGCGACGCGCCGCCCGTGCGGAACGGCACGGGCGGCGAGGAAGCGGCGGAGCGAGCGGCCGGGGGCGGCGAACCGGCGCCGGGCTCGCCGGACGGCGCCGGCCCTCGCCCGGGGGCAGCCCCAAGCCGGCGGCGAGGGCCGGGAACGACGCGGACCGCAGGCCGTCGGCCTCCAGCAGGCGGGAGACGGCGCAGCGGGGCCAGCGGCAGCAGCTGGGCCAGCAGCGGAAGCGGCAGCAGATGCTGGAGGACGAGCCGCAGGGCCGCGACGAGGCGCCGCTGAGCCGCACGCGTCCCTGGCAGGAGTCGCTGGTGGGGCGCTGCGCCTGCGTCTCCAACATCGTGCGCAGCCTGTCCTTCGTGCCGGGCAACGACGCCGAGATGGCGCGCCACCCGGGCCTGCTGGTCATCCTGGGCCGCCTCGTGCTGCTTGTGCCACGTCCACCCCGACCGCCGGCCGCCGCTGCGCCAGTGCCGGCGCCCCCCGCCGGACGCCTCTGGCGACAGAAGCGGGGGGGGACGCATCGCCGCCCCGCGGCCGCCGGCGAGGCGGGGGCCGAAGGAGGAGCGGGAGGAACCGGCGGCGACGAAGGCCGAGAACGGCCGGACGGCGGACGACGGCGACGGCGCCGCGCGCCGAGCCCGCCGACGGCGCCGGCAGGACGGAGCGGAGGCCGTGCGGCGGGGGCGACGCGTGGGGGGGTGGGGGGCGTGGGCCCCGGCGTCCGTGGTGCCTGCCGCCTGGCAGGAGGAGTGGCTGCTGGAGTGCGTGGAGACGCTGCGCGAGAACGCGCTGGTGACGCTCGCACAACATCGCGGGCCGCCTCGACCTGTCGCTCTACGCCGAGAGCGTCTGCCTGCCGATGCTCGACGGCCTCCTGCACTGGCCGTGTGCCCGGCGGCCGAGGCGCGCGACCCCTTCCCGTCGCTGGCGCCGTGCGCCGTGCTCTCGCCGCAGCGGCTCGCGCTGGAGACGCTGTCGAAGCTCGGCGTGCAGGAGGGCAACGTGGACCTCATCCTCGCGACGCCGCCCTTCTCGCGGCTCGAGTGCCTCCTGAGCGCGCTGGTGCGCTTCGTGGCCGAGCGGCGCAACCCGGTGTGCCGCGAGATGATGCGTGGCGCTGCTCGCCAGCCTCGTGCAGGGCGGCGGCGCCGACGGCGTGCCGGCCCGCGCCGTGGCGCGGCACAAGGGCACCGTGGGCAGCCTCGTGTGCTTCCTCGAGGACGGGCTGATGGCTGCGCTGCAGCAGACGCAGCAGCAGACGCAGCAGACGCAGCAGCAGCAGCAGGCGCAGCAGCAGGGCGGCGGCGGGGGCGGAGGGGGCGGGGCGGCCGCCTCGCTGGAGCCGCCCAGCGTGGGACATGCTGCGGCGTGCCGCCGGCGTGCTGCTGGCGCTGGCCAGGCTGGACGGGTGCCGCGCCGAGTTTGTGCTGTACGAGGGCCGGCTGCTGGACCTCGCCATTGTCGCACATCCTCAACCCCTACATCTCCCCGTCGTGGCCGACGTGCTTTACGTGCTGGGCCACACGTGACCCCCGCCCGCCCCCCCTGCTACGCGCGGCCCGCCCCACCCCGTGTCCCCCGCCGCCCGCCCTCGGCCGGGCCCCGTGTCCCCGTGTGGTTCGCTCGGGGGGGGGGGGGGGCCCCGTGGCGTCGGCTAACGGCCGGCCTCCTCTCCGCGCTGCCCTGGCCCGTTATTTTCCTCCGCGTCTTAGTTTGTTGGTTTTTATTTTTCCCGATCGTCGAGTCCAACGCCGCCGCCTTCCGCTGGCAAGGCCCGGCCCGGAAACCTAGGAGGGGACCGGATCTCCCGCGCACTCCTGAGAAGCGGCGGACGTTCGAGGCGCCGTGCCGGGCGGGCGGGCGGGCCGGCGGGCGGCAGTGGGATGGAGGGCACTTTGCGCGTGCGCCGAGTGTTCATCACCCAGGTCCAGCCGGGTTGCCGTTTTAAAAGCCCCGAACAAGGAACGAAACTGAAACACCGGCGCCCCCCCACCCACCCCGGGGCGCCCCCTGCCCTGCGGCCGCGCGGTGCCCAAAGCGCCAGCCAATCGGTACTCCTCCTCCTCGTCGCTAGCGCCGAGCCCTGCGTTTGGTACCGGCCCAGGAGACGTGTATTTAATTATTATTGACGTGGCAGAGTTGAGGTTGTGCGACGCGTGTGTGCGACGCGTGCGTGCGTGCGTGCGCGTGTGCGTGCGTGTGTGCGCGCGTACTTGCGCGCACGCGCTGCCCGTGGTCTGGGGCCCAGAGGACGCTGCCCTGTGCGTGAAAGTGGCCGCTCGGAGCCCCGAGCCTGCCGACCTGCGTGAGGGTGGGTGACTGCGTGTGTGTGAAAGAGTGAATGTTTATATGTGTGCGTGTGTGCGTGTGTGCGTGTGTGCGGATGACTGTGCGTGCATTTCTGCCTTTGTCTAAGCGCGTTCGGGGGTGGGGGGTGATTCCGCGTGCGTGCGTGGAGGCGCGCGTGGTGGTGGTGGTGACCGTGCCGTGGACAGCAGTGGGACCCGGTGCATCGCCGGTCAGCTTTGTTACGGTGGAACTTGGGAGAGCGCCCAGTGCCAGGCCGCGAGGACGTGGAGAGCTGCAAACCGCCCGGCAGCCCGCGGCGAGGCCGTGGATTTATAATCGCGACCCGCGGCGGCGGCGGTGGCGACGGTGACGGTTATCGTTATTATTATAATTATGGTTGTTGGCGCGTAAGCTGGGCCACCGGGCCCCGTTCCCGCCCACCGTCATCCGTCGCCCCCCCCCACCATCACCACCACCACCTGCCCCCCACTCGCGTGCCGGGCGCGGCGTGCTCGCTGTACATACCTGTACATTGCCTACCCCCCCCCCTCCCCACCGCGCCCCCCTTATCATTATTACTGCTATCGTTATTATTACTGCGTGTATTTTATTTCACGTCCGTTTATAATTATTATCGTACTTTTCATTTTGTTTTATAAACCCGCCCCCCCCCCCCTTCTAGAAGGAAGCAATTGTAGCTAGAGTTGTGAGGACTGCTCCCCCCACCCACCCACCCCCCACCCCCCCACCATCATCCCCAGTGCTTAATGGTGGGGGGAGGGGCGGGGTTCCCCCGTGCCAGTGTACAGCCTCCCTCCTGCGTCCAGCCAGCGAGCGACTCCTCCTGCCGCGCCAGCCGCCCCCCTCGCGGGAAGACTTGAGGAGCGACGCGAGAGGGCACCGCTGCTTGGCGCCAGAGTCCTCCGCATCTTTGTATTGCCCAACAGCTCGCTCCCCCAGCCCCCCCCCCTCCCCCCCCCCCCCCCCCCCGTGTACATTCTGCCCACGGCGAGGTGACCCCCCGCCCCTCGCCCCTGCCACCCCGTGCCATTTATTCTTTATGAATCTTTATACTGTATGTCCCCCCTCCCCCGCCCCCCCCCCCCCCCATGGTAAAAATAAATGTACATGAACCGCTTTCTACACGTCCAGTTGTGACCCGGACTCTCCACCCTCATCACCCGCGTCTCTTCCAAGTCAGCCCTGGGTCCAGCCTTGGGTCAGACCTGGGTCAGACCTGGGTCAGCCCTGGTCCAGCCCTGGGTCAGACCTGGGTCAGCCCTGGGTGAGACCTGGTCCAGCCCTGGGTCAGCCCTGGTCCAGACCTGGTCCAGCCCTGGGTCAGCCCTGGGTCAGCCCTGGGTCAGACCTGGTCCAGCCCTGGGTCATCCCTGGGTCAGCCCTGGCCCAGCCCTGGGTGAGCCCTGGGTGAGCCCTGGGTGAGCCCTGGGTGAGCCCTGGTCTAGCCCTGGTCTAGCCCTGGTCCAGACCTGGGTGAGCCCTGGGTCAGCCCTGATCCAGACCTGGGTGAGCCCTGGGTGAGCCCTGGGTGAGCCCTGGGTGAGCCCTGGGTGAGCCCTGGTCCAGCCCTGGTCCAGCCCTGGGTCAGACCTGGGTGAGCCCTGGGTGAGCCCTGGGTGAGCCCTGGTCCAGCCCTGGTCCAGCCCTGGGTCAGACCTGGGTCAGACCTGGGTCAGACCTGGTCCAGACCTGGTCCAGCCCTGGTCCAGCCCTGGGTCAGACCTGGGTCAGACCTGGTCCAGACCTGGTCCAGCCCTGGGTCAGCCCTGGGTCAGCCCTGGGTCAGACCTGGGTCAGTCCTGGGTCAGCCCTGGGCCAGCCCTGGGTCAGCCCTGGGTCAGCCCTGGGTCAGCCCTGGGTCAACCCTGAGTCAGCCCTGGGTCAGCCCTGGGTCAGCCCTGGGTCAACCCTGGGTCAACCCTGAGTCAGCCCTGGTCCAGCCCTGGGTCAGCCCTGGGTCAGCCCTGGGTCAGACCTGGGTCAGCCCTGGTCCAGAGTTGGGCCATTATTGGGTCTCATGTAAACCGCCCTGTCTCCGCTGCTGGCCTGATCAACAATAATACTAATAATGTCTTAACGAGTCTCAAGACGTGCTTTCAGGAAGGCCCCGTGCTGGGATGTTTGGCCGATTGTCGATGTCGTCTTTGGCTTCGATTGGGAGGAGACCTCGGTGCTTGGAGAGAGAGAAAAAAAAAACCCCCGCCATGGTGCGATGGTCCGCGTACAGGACTGGCCATCCAGAGGTCTCGCTGGTTCAGTTCCATCTCCCGACGCTGCAGTTGCAACAATGGGGCAGACATCTCAAATCCCCCCCCCCCCCCTCCCCACGCCAAAGCCTCTGTCCACCCAGCGGTGTCAGAGGTCGCCGGTTTGATCTCGCGGGGCGTGGCGGTGGGAAAGATTTGGTGCGGTTTTATTGAATCGCTCCCCCACCCTGAGGACACCACAGTCGGATTGACCGGCAGGTCGCGTGCAGTGGGGTGATTTTGACTTGAAACTTTCGTGACTGCAGGAATTCTTATTCTATGGTTCTTTCGGTGAAGTCGTGTAGATACAAAAAATACCAATAAAATCACGAAAATTAAAATGAATGAAAAAAATAATAATAATATCACGTTTGTTATCGCAACACAAGCGGTCGTTCTTGATGACGACCTATTGTGTTGCGATCGAAACGTCGTGATATTTTTTTATTTTGTATTCACTTTATTAAAAAATTTCTTATTTTATTATTATTTTCTATATCTACGTGACTTTACCGAAATAACCACAGGATATGGTGGGGTAATGTGTGGGTACTCCCATATCTTCCAACACGGTTTGGCCAGCATGGAAGAGTAGGCCAATAGCACTCGGGTCTCGAGGGACTCCTTTCTTGTGGAGGCCCTTCTGGCACCAGTGGCGACGTCAAGAAGTTTCAGGGCCGAGGGAAAAACCGGAGGACCCGGAGAAAAATCCACGCGACCACGGAGAGAGAGACACGCAAACTCCAAATATACAGCAGCAGGCGTCAGGGTGGGATCAAACCCACGACCTCCTGTATACCAGGCGAGGTAGTTAACATATCATAGCCACCGTGATGATGATGAGAGAGAGACACGCAGACTCCAAATATACAGCAGCAGGCGTCAGGGTGGGGATCGAACCCACGACCTCCTGTATACCAGGCGAGGTAGTTAACATATCATAGCCACCGTGATGATGATGAGAGAGAGACACGCAGACTCCAAATATACAGCAGCAGGCGTCAGGGTGGGGATCGAACCCACGACCTCCTGTATACCAGGCGAGGTAGTTAACATATCATAGCCACCGTGATGATGATGAGAGAGAGACACGCAGACTCCAAATATACAGCAGCAGGCGTCAGGGTGGGGATCGAACCCACGACCTCCTGTATACCAGGCGAGGTAGTTAACATATCATAGCCACCGTGATGATGATGAGAGAGAGACACGCAGACTCCAAATATACAGCAGCAGGCGTCAGGGTGGGGATCGAACCCACGACCTCCTGTATACCAGGCGAGGTAGTTAACATATCATAGCCACCGTGATGATGATGAGAGAGAGACACGCAGACTCCAAATATACAGCAGCAGGCGTCAGGGTGGGGATCGAACCCATGACCTCCTGTATACCAGGCGAGGTAGTTAACATATCATAGCCACCGTGATGATGATGAGAGAGAGACACGCAGACTCCAAATATACAGCAGCAGGCGTCAGGGTGGGGATCGAACCCACGACCTCCTGTATACCAGGCGAGGTAGTTAACATATCATAGCCACCGTGATGATGATGAGAGAGAGACACGCAGACTCCAAATATACAGCAGCAGGCGTCAGGGTGGGGATCGAACCCACGACCTCCTGTATACCAGGCGAGGTAGTTAACATATCATAGCCACCGTGATGATGATGAGAGAGAGACACGCAGACTCCAAATATACAGCAGCAGGCGTCAGGGTGGGGATCGAACCCACGACCTCCTGTATACCAGGCGAGGTAGTTAACATATCATAGCCACCGTGATGATGATGAGAGAGAGACACGCAGACTCCAAATATACAGCAGGCGTCAGGGTGGGGATCGAACCCACGACCTCCTGTATACCAGGCGAGGTAGTTAACATATCATAGCCACCGTGATGATGATGAGAGAGAGACACGCAGACTCCAAATATACAGCAGCAGGCGTCAGGGTGGGGATCGAACCCACGACCTCCTGTATACCAGGCGAGGTAGTTAACATATCATAGCCACCGTGATGATGATGAGAGAGAGACACGCAGACTCCAAATATACAGCAGCAGGCGTCAGGGTGGGGATCGAACCCACGACCTCCTGTATACCAGGCGAGGTAGTTAACATATCATAGCCACCGTGATGATGATGAGAGAGAGACACGCAGACTCCAAATATACAGCAGCAGGCGTCAGGGTGGGGATCGAACCCACGACCTCCTGTATACCAGGCGAGGTAGTTAACATATCATAGCCACCGTGATGATGATGATGAGAGAGAGACACGCAGACTCCAAATATACAGCAGCAGGCGTCAGGGTGGGGATCGAACCCACGACCTCCTGTATACCAGGCGAGGTAGTTAACATATCATAGCCACCGTGATGATGATGAGAGAGAGACACGCAGACTCCAAATATACAGCAGCAGGCGTCAGGGTGGGGATCGAACCCACGACCTCCTGTATACCAGGCGAGGTAGTTAACATATCATAGCCACCGTGATGATGATGAGAGAGAGACACGCAGACTCCAAATATACAGCAGCAGGCGTCAGGGTGGGGATCGAACCCACGACCTCCTGTATACCAGGCGAGGTAGTTAACATATCATAGCCACCGTGATGATGATGAGAGAGAGACACGCAGACTCCAAATATACAGCAGCAGCCGTCAGGGTGGGGATCGAACCCACGACCTCCTGTATACCAGGCGAGGTAGTTAACATATCATAGCCACCGTGATGATGATGAGAGAGAGACACGCAGACTCCAAATATACAGCAGCAGGCGTCAGGGTGGGGATCGAACCCACGACCTCCTGTATACCAGGCGAGGTAGTTAACATATCATAGCCACCGTGATGATGATGAGAGAGAGACACGCAGACTCCAAATATACAGCAGCAGGCGTCAGGGTGGGGATCGAACCCACGACCTCCTGTATACCAGGCGAGGTAGTTAACATATCATAGCCACCGTGATGATGATGAGAGAGAGACACGCAGACTCCAAATATACAGCAGCAGGCGTCAGGGTGGGGATCGAACCCACGACCTCCTGTATACCAGGCGAGGTAGTTAACATATCATAGCCACCGTGATGATGATGAGAGAGAGACACGCAGACTCCAAATATACAGCAGGCGTCAGGGTGGGGATCGAACCCACGACCTCCTGTATACCAGGCGAGGTAGTTAACATATCATAGCCACCGTGATGATGATGAGAGAGAGACACGCAGACTCCAAATATACAGCAGCAGGCGTCAGGGTGGGGATCGAACCCACGACCTCCTGTATACCAGGCGAGGTAGTTAACATATCATAGCCACCGTGATGATGATGAGAGAGAGACACGCAGACTCCAAATATACAGCAGCAGGCGTCAGGGTGGGGATCGAACCCACGACCTCCTGTATACCAGGCGAGGTAGTTAACATATCATAGCCACCGTGATGATGATGAGAGAGAGACACGCAGACTCCAAATATACAGCAGGCGTCCGGATCGGGATTGAACCCACGACCTCCTGTATACCAGGCAAGGTAGTTAACATCTAGCCACCGTGGCTTTGCCGACCTACACTTACCACTGTGGTGAAGTATGGTCAAATGCCACGTGGATCGAGAATATCGGGAATGTACATCATTATAACGTGCCACGGATGGGGACGCGCCCGAGGAGATGGAGTGACGTGTGCTGCGTGGTTCGTTACGGCGTCGCAGGATCGTGAGAGGAGACGGCGGTGAGGGGAAGCCTTCATCCAGCAGTGGATTGACCATGGCTCGTGATGATTCTTCATTAACAATTGTGTTCAAAAACCAGCCACGCGGCTTCGGGATCGAGTTGTGAGTTAAAATCCTGATACTGGTAGGAACGAAGTGAACCAGCCTACAATAGATTATATCGTCCGTCCGTCCGATATCCGATTAGGTGTAGCAACATCGCTCCCTACTGCAAACACTTGGCAGGACCCTACAAAAATCTTGAGACTCAGTGAGGCTTTCCTGGCTAAACAAGTGTAATAATACATTATGTTTATATTCTTTGCTTATTCGTTCCTACCAGCCCACCCCGCAGGGACCTTTTTAGGGATTGACTCTGCCAATCATCCGTGGCGGGGTCGGTAAAATGAATACACAGAACCTTTTCATGGGGGGGCAGATGAACAGTGGTCGTCCTATGGATAGACTCGCCCCGTTATAGGAACGTGGAATTTCCCCCACCGGCTCTGAGATGAGCACCACTGCCTCAACGTTCATTTGAAGACGTCACGTGTGTACGTTTATTGTGATGCCGCTTGCTTACCCAGGAAAGCCTTCTCAAGTCAGAGTGGCGATGTTGCTTCTGGGGAGCGGTCGCGTAGCCGTGAGCGCTACGAACCCGGCGACCCGGGTTCGATTCCCGCTGGTGGCCACCAACACCAGTGACGATTATCTGAATCGGTTCTGGGCATCCCGTAGGTCGACTCGGTCTCAAATGAGTACCTGGTGTGGTGTGTAAACATTGCCACTGGGGAGACAAAGGCGGTCGGGCGTGTTGTTGGCCACCCACCCCCTCGTGCGCCTTGCAGGCCTTCATAGGTGCTCACTAACAGCACTTGCCCCAACAGTCTGTTAAGGCTATATGGGGGATCTTTGTCTTTGATCTCAACTGCGTGATTTGCATGTGATTTTTATTCAGCATTGGGGGATCTGGTTTTGGCCTACACCAGTTGGTTACATTGTGTGTATGTGTCATAGTTACACTGTGTGTGTATTTGTTACACTGTGTGGTATGTGTCATAGTTACATTGTGTGTGTATTTGTTACATTGTGTGTGTGTGTTACACCCAGGACCCTATTCAAACCCATAGTGGCCTGGTCTCGGCTAGTTGATGAAAGATGCAAGCGATAATTTCATCATTGCTTGCAGCTGGGGTTGGCATCCTCCCCCACTCCTGATGCCGAGGGGAAATGGGCGAGGTTTAGGAATGTGGCTCATGCAGCTGCAATGGCTGCCTTGGATACACGGTCCAGACCTCCCCAGAGACCCTGGCTGACAGAGGAGGTGTTCAGGCTGGCTGAGAAAAAGCGACAGACCCACTCTCATCGGCTACAGCATCCCACATCGGAGAATGAGGAGGCTTACCGCAGCCTTCGCTCGGAGGTTCGGAGAGCCGTGAGGCGCTGCAAGGATGGGTTGTGGTCGCAGGTTGCTGAGGATATGGAATCTGCCTCTGGCCCGCGATCACAAATCACTCTTTAATTCCATCAAAAAAGTAACTTGTAGTGCCACACCTATCACCATCAGGGGAAAGAACGGTTATCCAATCTCCAACCCCCAGGAACAGCTTTGCAGATTTTCTGAGCATTTCTGTGAGATCTTGGGGGAGGGGAAATTCCTCAGCCAGGAAAATATCATGGGGCAAAGTGGGGATGACCCTGCGGAGGCTGCAGTGCCTCAAATATTGTAAGAAGTAGTCACCCCCTGTGAGAGTGGCTAGCTGAGGTGCCATCTGTTGAGGAAGTACTGAAGGCGATCCGGAGTCTGAGACCAGAAAAGGCACCGGGCAGAGATGATCTCCCAAGCGAAATGTTGAGGGAGAGTGGCGTTTGTGCACATACTGCCCTACATGACATAATTATTACAGTCTGGACCACTGGATGGGTTCCACAGGATTGTAAGGATGCCCTGGTGGTCCCCCTCTTTAAGAAGGGGGACCGCTCAGACTGTAACAACTACAGGGGCATCTCACTCCTCAGTGTGCCGGGAAAGGTCCTGGCAAGGATTATTCAACATCGCCTTGCTAGGCACACTGAGGAGAGGCTTGTGGAGCCCCAATGTGGTTTCAGGAAAGGGCAGTCTTGCACAGATGCCATATTTTCTGTCCGTCTGCTACAGCAGAGGTGGAGGGAATTCCAACAAGACCTACATCTCAGCTTTATTGACCTGGTCGTGCTTTCGGAGTCCCTGACGCTTTGCTCACAATCATTAAGGACCTTCATGATGGTGATCGGGCCCGGGTAAAACTACGTGGTCGAGAGTCTGAGCCATTTCCTGTTCACCTTGGGGTGCGACAGGGATGTCCTGTGGCTCCCACATTGTTTAACATCTATTTCGACCATGTAGTTGGTGAAGCCTTCGATGGCTGTACCAGAGGAATTTTCATCTTGTACAGATAAAATGGGAGGCTGATCGACGCCCGGGTGCGATCAAAAGATGGCTCCCTATTGGTCAACCACGTTATGTATGCCGATGATTTGGTAATAGCTGCTCATTCAGAAGAGGAGTTGGCCTTACCATCAGCCCCACCAAAACTAAGCACCTGCCTGGGTATTTTGTACCATCGGACACTCCACCCCCACAACTCCCAATCGGTGATGGGGCAGTAGTGGAGAGAGTGGAGAGTTTCCCATACCTGGGCAGTGTGCTTATGACCGACTCCAGTTTAACAGCAGAGGTCTCACTCCGTATCAGTCGAGCGGCAATATCTTTTCATCGGTTGCATAACACTGTGTGGAAGCTATCTGGTCTGTCGCTCCGCACGAAGCTTCAGGTCTTCTCGGCCACAGTCATTCCCTCCCTTCTCTACGCTTGCGAAACGTGGACCCCCTAATGGAGCATCTTCGCCGGTTGGAAATATTTAGGCTGGCCTGCCTACGATCCATCCTGGGTTTAACCAGGCTGGATTGTGTGAGGAGCTCACAAATCCTTGAAAGATCTGGACAAAGTCCCATCAGTGAGCTCCTCCGGCAGGCAAGGCTGCGTTGGCTGGGTCATGTAGCCCGCATGCCCAGCCACCGCATGCCTAAACAGCTTTTGTTCGGCCGGATCGAGGGTGCTAAACGAGCGCGGCACGGGCTGGAGAAGAGATGGAGTGATGTGGTACAGGAGGACGTGGAGCTGAGTGGACTTGCCGATGACTGGTACCAGCGGTGTCAAGATCGGCCTCTGTGGAGGAGGCTCGTGAAGGACGCTACTGGGCAGTTGGAGGCAGTCGCCCTCCAACAACAACGGAGGGCGGAGGAGCGACGCTCACAACAACGAGCGGAGCGCCGGGTGGCTAAAGCACAACAAGTTGGTACAGTAGGGGGCACAGGTGGTGCATCAGCCAGTCATCTCGGTCATCTCGGTCAGTCGACCCGTGGCACCTGCTGGGTCTGCCCCGTGACCTGCCAGCGGGCGTTCGACACTTCACGTGGCCTCAAGGTGCACTTGGCCTGGCACAAGCGTCGTGGTGACGTCGTGGCGAATGGCGGTTGTTGTTGTTGTATGAGTGAGTCACAGTGAGTGAGTGTGAGAGTGAGTGAGTGTGAGTGAGTCACAGTAAGTGAGTGTGAGAGTGAGTGAGTGTGAGTGAGTCTGAGTGAGTGAGTGTGAGTGAGTGAGTCTGTGTGTGTGAGTCACAGTATGTGTGTGAATGTGACTGAGTGAGTGTGAGAGTGAGTGTGAGAGTGAGTGAGTGTGAGTGAGTGACTGTGTGAGTGAGTGACTGTGTGAGTGTGTGTGTGAGTGAGTCTGTGGGAGTGAGTCTGTGTGAGAGTGAGTGTGAGTGAGTCTGTGTGAGAGTGAGTGTGAGTGAGTCTGTGTGAGAGTGAGTGTGACTGAGTGTGAGAGTGAGTGAGTGACTGAGTGAGTGTGAGTCACAGTGTGAGTGTGAGTGAGTCACAGTGAGTCACAGTGAGTCTGTGAGAGTGAGTGAGTGAGTCTGAGTGAGTGTGTGTGAGTGTGACAGCGAGTGTGAGTGAGTGAGTGTGAGTGAGTTTGAGAGTGAGTGAGTGTGTGTCACAGTGTGACAGTGAGTGAGAGTAAGTCTGAGTGTGAGTCTGAGTGAGAGTGAGTGTGTGAGAGTGAGTGAGAGTGAGTGAGAGTGAGTGTGAGAGAGTGAGTGAGTGAGTGTGAGTCACAGTGAGTGAGTGTGACTGAGTGAGTGTGAGAGTGAGTGAGTGAGAGTGAGTCTGAGTGTGAGTCTGAGTGAGAGTGAGTGTGAGTGAGTGTGAGTCTGAGTGAGAGTGAGTGTGTGAGAGTGAGTGAGTGAGTGTGAGTCACAGTGAGTGAGTGGGACTGAGTGAGTGTGAGAGTGAGTGAGTGTGAGTGAGTCTGAGTGAGTGTGAGTGAGTCACAGCGAGTGAGTCTGAGGGAGTGTGAGAGTGAGTGAGTGTGAGTGAGTCTGAGTGAGTGTGAGAGTGAGTGAGTGTGAGTGAGTGTGAGTGAGTCACAGTGAGTGAGTCTGAGTGAGTGTGAGAGTGAGTGAGTGTGAGTGAGTGTGAGTGAGTCACAGTGAGTGAGTCTGAGTGAGTGTGAGAGTGAGTGAGTGTGAGTGAGTGTGAGTGAGTCACAGTGAGTGAGTGTAAATGAGTGAGTCTGTGTGAGTGTGTGAGTGAGTGTGAGTGAGTGAGTGTGAGTGAGTCTGAGTGAGTCTGAGTGAGTGAGAGTGAGTGAGAGTGAGTGAGAGTGAGTGAGAGTGAGTGTGTGAGTGAGTGTGTGAGTGAGTGTGTGAGTGAGTGTGTGAGTGAGTGTGTGAGTGAGTGTGTGTGAGTGAGTGTGAGTGAGTGTGTGAGAGTGAGTGAGTGAGTGTGAGTCACAGTGAGTGAGTGTGACTGAGTGAGTGTGAGAGTGAGTGAGTGTGAGTGAGTCTGAGTGAGTGTGAGTGAGTCACAGCGAGTGAGTCTGAGTGAGTGTGAGTGTGAGTGAGTCTGAGTGAGTGTGAGAGTGAGTGAGTGTGAGTGAGTGTGAGTGAGTCACAGTGAGTGAGTCTGAGTGAGTGTGAGAGTGAGTGAGTGTGAGTGAGTCTGAGTGAGTGTGAGAGTGAGTGAGTGTGAGTGAGTGTGAGTGAGTCACAGTGAGTGAGTCTGAGTGAGTGTGAGAGTGAGTGAGTGTGAGTGAGTGTGAGTGAGTCACAGTGAGTGAGTCTGAGTGAGTGTGAGAGTGAGTGAGTGTGAGTGAGTGTGAGTGAGTGAGTCACAGTGAGTGAGTGTAAATGAGTGAGTCTGTGTGAGTGTGTGAGTGAGTGAGTGTGAGTGAGTCTGAGTGAGTGTGAGTGAGTGTGAGTGAGTCACAGTGATTGAGTCTGAGTGAGTGTGAGAGTGAGTGAGTGTGAGTGAGTCTGAGTGTGAGTGAGTCAGTGAGTAAGTCTGAGTGAGTGTGAGAGTGAGTGAGTGTGAGTGAGTCTGAGTGAGTGTGAGTGAGTCGCAGTGAGTGAGTCTGAGTGAGTGTGAGGGTGAGTGAGTGTGAGTGAGTCTGAGTGAGTGTGAGTGAGTGTGAGTCACAGCGAGTGAGTCTGAGTGAGTGTGAGAGTGAGTGAGTGTGAGTGAGTCTGAGTGAGTGTGAGTGTGAGTGAGTCACAGTGAGTGAGTCTGAGTGAGTGTGAGTGAGTGAGTCACAGTGAGTGAGAGTGTAAATGAGTGAGTCTGTGTGAGTGTGACAGTGTGTGACTGAGTGTGTGTGAGTCCGTATGAGTGTGTGACTGACTGAGTGAGACTGAGTGTGTGAGTCTGTGAGAGTGACTGAGTGAGTGAGAGTGAGTGTGAGTGAGTGAGTGTGAGTCACAGTGTGAGTGTGACTGAGTGAGTGAGTGTGAGTGAGTGAGTGTGAGAGAGTCTGTGTGAGTGTGTGTGAGTGTGACAGTGTGTGACTGAGTGTGTGACTGAGTGTGTGTGAGTCCGTATGAGTGTGTGACTGACTGAGTGAGACTGAGTGTGTGAGTCTGTGTGTGACTGAGTGAGTGTGAGTGAGTGAGTGTGAGTCACAGTGTGAGAGTGACTGAGTGAGTGAGTGTGAGTGAGTGAGTGAGAGTGAGTGACAGTGTGTTTGAGTGACTGTATGAGTCACAGAGTGACTGAGTGAGTGTGAGAGTGAGTGTGAGTGAGTGAGTGTGAGTCTGTGTGAGTGAGACTGAGTGTGAGTCTGAGTGTGAGAGTGCGTGAGTGTCACAGTGAGTGAGTGTGAGTCTGTGTGAGTGTGAGTCTGTGTGAGTGTGAGTGAGTGTGAGTCTGTGTGTGACTGAGTGACTGTATGAGTCACACAGTGACTGAGTGTGAGTGTGAGTCTGTGTGAGTCACAGAGTGACTGAGTGTGAGTGAGTGTGTGAGTGAGTGAGTGTGAGAGTGAGTGACTGTATGAGTGACTGAGTGTATGAGTCACACAGTGACTGAGTGTGAGTGAGTGTGAGAGTGTGAGTGAGTGAGTGTGAGTCACAGTGAGAGTGAGTGAGAGTGTGAGTGTGTGAGTGTGTGAGTGACTGAGTGAGTGAGTGACTGAGTGTGAGTGAGTGTGAGAGTGTGAGTGAGTGAGTGTGAGTCACAGTGAGAGTGAGTGAGAGTGTGAGTGTGTGAGTGTGTGAGTGACTGAGTGAGTGACTGAGTGAGTGAGTGACTGAGTGAGTGACTGAGTGAGTGACTGAGTGACTGAGTGAGTGACTGAGTGACTGAGTGAGTGAGTGTGAGAGTGACTGACTGTATGAGTGACTGAGTGTATGAGTCACACAGTGACTGAGTGTGAGTGAGTGAGTGTGAGTCACAGTGAGAGTGAGTGTGAGTGTGTGAGTGTGTGAGTGACTGAGTGAGTGAGTGACTGAGTGAGTGACTGAGTGAGTGACTGAGTGACTGAGTGAGTGAGTGACTGAGTGAGTGACTGAGTGTGAGTGAGTGAGTGTGAGTCACAGTGAGAGTGAGTGAGAGTGTGAGTGTGTGAGTGTGTGAGTGAGTGACTGAGTGAGTGACTGAGTGAGTGACTGAGTGAGTGACTGACTGAGTGAGAGCGGCAGTCGTCGCCATGGAGTCGCCCCGCTCCTCGCGTTGTTTGCGCGCCCCGCGTCCCCATGGCAACCTCGACGCCGAGTCCACGTGGGGGGTGGGGGGGGTGGGGGGGGTGGGGGGGGTGGGGGGGTGGGGGGGGGTGGGGGGGTGGGGGGGGGGTGGGGGGGGTGGGGGGTGGGGGGGGGTGGGGGGTGGGGGCCGTGGGCACCCGGGGCCCCATTGCTGCCCAGGGCCCATTGAGACGGCCACGCGGCTGGGACCGGGGCAGACGCAGCAGGGTGCAAGAGGGTGCAGCACTAGGGGGGGGGGGGGCAGCACGAGAGGGGGGGGGCAGCACTAGAGGGGTGGCAGCACGAGGGGGGGGGCATCACGAGAGAGGGGGGGGGCAGCACGAGAGAGAGAGGGTGGCAGCACGAGAGGGGGGGCATCACCCGGGAGGGGGCAGCACGAGAGGGGGGGGGCAGCACGAGAGGGGGTGGCAGCACGAGAGGGGGGTGGGGGGCAGCACGAGAGGGGGGGCATCACCCGGGAGGGGGCAGCACGAGAGGGGGAGGGGGGCGCCATGGGGCCCGCGGGCCGCGCGTCCCTGCGGCGTCTCCTGGATGGCACGGAGGCCGCGCACCGCGCCGCGGTGGCCACCTTCACCCGGGGCCACCTCAACCCCGACCGCGTGCTCCGCGCGGCCCCGCCGGGGGCGGCCCCTGCCCGCCTCGCCTGGGCCTCGGCCCGCCGGCCCGCGGCGGCCCCGCGCTCCCGTGGGGCCCTCGGGGTCCGCGGGGAGCAAGAGGCCCGCGTGGCAGCGATGACCGAGCGGCTGGCGTCTCTCACTCTGGGCGCGGGGGCCATGCGTGGCCCGACTCGGTAGGAGGTGGCATGGGGGGGGGGGGGGGGGGGGGGGGTGACTGTCGTCCACTCTGTCCCAGGCTCGATCCGCTGCTGGATTACGGCCTCGCTACTCCCCTCCCCACCCCCACGCCCGTGCGAGACGCGGTGGTTGTTGTGGCCACGCTGGGTGCTGTGTGGTGGTGGTGGTTGTTGTTGTGGCCACGCTGGGTGCTGTGTGTGGTGGTGGTGGTGGTTGTTGTGGCCACGCTGGGTGCTGTGTGTGGTGGTGGTTGTTGTTGTTGTTGGCTGGATGCTCCACCAGGTGGTGCTGTGGCTACACGGGCGATAAACAATCCAAGTGTCCGACTGAGTCGACAAAAATGTATCCACATGGAGTTTGTGAGGACTCGGTCAGGACCGCTGTTTTTTTTATTTTAAGATGTTTTCAGCCAATTAATGAGTTGTTTACACAAATAGGAGGAATACTCGGAGCACTCGTAGAAACCCCACGGAGAAAACTGCTATTCCAATCATAATAAAACAAATTTTTAGTTTATTTTTTTTTACCAAGGCTCTTTTCCAGAAGCAATCTGGCCACAAATGATCGCTCAGCGAAGTGGCTTATCATGTGGGCATTTATAGCAGCCAAATATTCTAAACGCGTGACGTTCATTCTAAATGTGGAGGTAGAAAACCGGAGGACCCGGAGAAAAATCCACGCGACTACTGGGAGATAGAGACACGCAAACTCCAAATATACAGCAGCAGGCGTCAGGATCGGAATCGAACCCACCACCTCCTGTATACCAGGCGAGGTAGTTGACATCTCCTAGCCACCGTGATGATGATGAGAGAGAGACACGAAAACTCCCAACTATATAGCAGCAGGCGTCAGGGTCGGGATCGAACCCACGACCTCCTGCATACCAGGCGAGGTAGTTAACATCTCCTAGCCACCGTAGTGATGATGATGAGAGAGACGCGCAAACTCCAAATATACAGCAGCAGGCGTCAGGGTCGGAATAGAACCCACGAGACCTCCTGCACACCAGGCGAGGTAGTTGACATCTCATAGCCACTGCGGTGCCCTAGGATGGTGGCACTGCCCGGGAGCGAATCGTTCTTTTCCAGGATTGTCCCTGCATGCTGATGATCTTTGTAGAGTTCCAGTGGCACTTGAAGAAGAAGGGATCTCGTAGCTAGCTCTGTGCTATCTGCTTACGTGGGCCACGAACACACAAAGGGTTGCACTGCTCCAAATATTTGTTCCATATTTTATTGCATCCTCTCCCAACGCCCCCCCCCCCCCCCCACCACAAATTTTCCCGATCGTGGTGTCGGTGCCCCGCTTTCAGACAGGGAATAAATTTGGATGACTCGGTGTTCGAGAAGTGCCCGCAGAAGCGGATGTCACAGAGCTAGCGCCTGAGATGCCTCGTTGAAGTGACCTCTGGCTCAATGTGGGAGGAAAGCGGGGCAACACCCACCCGGCCTACGCGGGTGTAACACTTAACGCTCCGCACAGATGGATTTAAGAATGCGATCTCATTGGAGCCACGTAGCGGCAGGCCCACAGCGCCTGGCGTCTCCACAGTCGTCTCCCACGCAGGTGCGAGCCAGGCGCCACTCTCTGCCCACAGAGTCCGCGCTGAGAGCGGCCCGCCTGCATCGCCCGTGGTCGACCCCGGCCAGGAGACGGCCGAGTCAGCCGACCGAGGGAGGCCCAGCGGCCGCGGTGGCCTCGAGGGGGTCCGAGGAGGGGGGGCCCCAGGGGGGGGCCCACCCCCCGAGTTGGTGCTGGGCGGGGTCACGTGGCGGGATCGGTACCGCTCCCTGCGGAAGGTTGACACCAATCTGTTCGGTAACGACCAACCCCCACCCCACCACCACCACCACCACCCCTGATTAGCACGGTTCACTACGTACGGTGCGAAAGAAGTTCAACATGCGTACGGCACATACCCCCTGCCTCCTCATCCCTCTGCCCGACCCCTCAAATGACCCCAGCGATTCGGGGGCAATGATTAGCGTAAACAGTAAAGCCATCTCTCAAAAGCAGAGCTGGAGGCACGTTCCAAAAGTCCTGTCGAATTGCAATTTAATATTCCTGTTCAAAACGCATCAACCCGGCGACACGCTCGAGACGGGGACTCATGTCGCAAGGGTCGGAGGTCACCACAAATGTGTCCGTGCTGACCGCCCCTCGCTCCACAGGCGCCAGCGGACGGGCGGTGGGGGCCAGGCCGGGTGCCGGACGGCGCGGGACGCGACCCCTTGGGGTAAGGTCCCCTGACTTCCCCGTTCATCTCTTCCGCAACGAATGGACCCGCGGGCGTGAATTACCGCGGCTCCTGGCTCCCTCCCGTTTCGTGATGAGACCGTCGCTGTCAGTCCATCACGGTGTATACCCCGTATTCTTGGACAGGGGACATCGAGTTTTCAGGTCCGTATGGCGTACAGCCGTTTCAATCGGACACGTTTTTTTCGTCTATTTGTGTTTCTCCCTCGTGATGGGGACTTTGTGGGATGAACGTTGAGATGTACAAGGGGCACGGGGTGACCAACAATGTCTGAACTGGTCTGTAATAAGTTAGGCAGCTCTGATAAGGTGTTGCCAGGTATGCGAAACGTCTCGGCAGCGATCCGCGTGCCAGTGGGGGAGCGATTCGTAATTATTTATTGGCGAGTGCTTTGTGGGGATGCTTTTTGTTGTTAACGCAGAAACATTTGAACCGAGATTGATATCGATTATTGTTTGTTTTAGCAAGACGGGGAAAGCCGGGAGAACCCGGAGGAAGTGTGTGAGAGAGAGAGAGAGAACATATAAACTCTTAGGTTTTTTCGGTAAAGTCACGTAGGTAAAAATAAAAAAAGTAATTAAAAATAATTAATTAAATGATAGAAATAAAATAATAAATCACGACGTTTCGGGCGCAACACACGCGTCCGTCATCAGGTGGGACAACCACAGCACGAAACAAATGCTGAAGTGGGCAAAAGAGCTGCTGTAACAAGGGGCTATGTAGGTCAGCAGATGTGAGTGTGAAAACGATGGGTATTACCTTGTTATCGCGGCATCTCTTGAGGAAGGCCAGCATCTCGAGAAGCTGCTGTGACTTCTTGTCTCCTTGTCTGTTAAAAGCTCTAACAGATAGGTGGAATTCCTCCCCGTAGAGGCTATTAATTCTAGATTTGAAGCTTTCGTGACTGAAAGGATTCATACTCTTAGGTTTTTTCGTTTGTTTCGTGCTGTGGTTGTCCCACCTGATGACGGACGCTTGTGTTGCGCCCGAAACGTCGTGATTTATTATTTTATTTCTATTATTGTTTCTATAATTTTATAAATTATTATTTATTTTAATTTTTACCTACGTGACTTTACTGAAAAAACCTAAGAGTATGAATCCTTGCAGTCACGAAAGCTTCAAATCTAGAACATACAAACTCCACGCAGTGGCCCCACTGCAACGCCACTCTGCACACAAGCTAGGCGAGCGGGGATGGGCACGTGGGTAACGTACAGATCGACGCAGAGTCCGTCGGAGGCACCGATGGCTTCGGCTGAGAGAGAACGACAGAAAGCCAGGACTACTGGAGCAGAGAGCACGTGGAGGGGAGTTAGGTGAGAGTGGAGAGGCAGGAGAGTGCGTGGAGGGGAGTAGAGTGAGATGAGAGGGGAGAGGCAGGAGAGTGCGTGGAGGGGAGTAGAGTGAGATGAGAGGGGAGAGGCAGGAGAGTGCGTGGAGGGGAGTAGAGTGAGATGAGAGGGGAGAGGCAGGAGAGTGCGTGGAGGGGAGTAGAGTGAGATGAGAGGGGAGAGGTAGGGGAGTGCGTGGAGGGGAGTAGAGTGAGATGAGAGGGGAGAGGCAGGAGAGTGCGTGGAGGGGAGTAGAGTGAGATGAGAGGGGAGAGGCAGGAGAGTGCGTGGAGGGGAGTAGAGTTAGATGAGAGGGGAGAGGTAGGAGAGTGCGTGGAGGGGAGTAGAGTGAGATGAGAGGGGAGAGGTAGGAGAGTGCGTGGAGAGGAGTAGAGTGAGATGAGAGGGGAGAGGTAGGGGAGTGCGTAAAGGGGAGTAGAGTGAGATGAGAGGGGAGAGGTAGGAGAGTGCGTGGAGGGGAGTAGAGTGAGATGAGAGGGGAGAGGTAGGAGAGTGCGTGGAGGGGAGTAGAGTGAGATGAGAGGGGAGAGGTAGGGGAGTGCGTGGAGAGGAGTAGAGTGAGATGAGAGGGGAGAGGTAGGGGAGTGCGTAAAGGGGAGTAGAGTGCGATGAGAGGGGAGAGGTAGGAGAGTGCGTGGAGAGGAGTAGAGTGAGATGAGAGGGGAGAGGTAGGGGAGTGCGTAAAGGGGAGTAGAGTGCGATGAGAGGGGAGAGGTAGGAGAGTGCGTGGAGGGGAGTAGAGTGAGATGAGAGGGAGAGGTAGGAGAGTGTGTGGGGGTGAGGGGTAGTAGAGTGAAGGTGAGAGAGGTGAGCAGAGGCAAGTCCATGGATAATCTTGAATCGGGGGATGGAGTGCGATCTTGAATCTGATTTACGATCAAATCGTGAGCGGGAGAAGGGACCGGAGTCGCTGACACGTGGACCCCTCCTCCCTGAGGTCGCAAACGGGTTTTGATTCCTTACCCGTACCCGGCCACACCAGGGTCGCAAACGGGTACCCGTACCCTACCCGTACCTGGCTGGGTACGGGTAGGGTACGGGTACGGCCGGGTACGGGTACCCGTTTGGCTGGGTACGGGTAGGATACGGGTATCGGGTACCTGATTGGGACCTCTGGGATGAAGCCATGTTGCAGGCACGGCTGGGTTGATTCTAGGAACTTGAATTGTGAGAAGAGACAAGACGTTGGGAAATGAGTGACAAACGGTGACTCACCAGTGACTCACGGTCTATCCGTACCCGGCCGCACCAGGGTCGCAAACGGGTAGTCGGGTATCGGGTAGGGTACGGGTATCGGGTACCCGGTTGCGACCTCTGCCTCCTCCTCCTCCCGCGCCCTACAGACGACACCGACCGTCGGCGCCACGGCCCGGCCGGGCTGGAGGCGCCTACAGGAGCGGCGGAGCGCCCTGCAGGCGGTGACACGCCGCTCGACCGCCCTCGGCGACCTCATCGGAGACATTGTGGTGAGCAGTCGCTGCCCCGACAGCTACTTGTTGCACACTCGAAATGAAGGACGTGGGCAGGTGCTCCAAGTCGAGGGCAAGCACATTGATTGTGGTTAATAGCAATTTTGTGAAGACCAGCACCGTCACTCTGTGTAAAATGCAACAGCACGTGTCACACGCAGCAATTATCCCGAGTCGCCATTAACCACGTGGCTGGTGTATCCGCGCGGTTCTTCATGAACAGTTTTCTCTTAAACCCAATTCTACTACTGATAAACCATCTTGTCTTTGACAATCACATTTGCACATCACTATTGGAATATTCCTTTAATCCTAAGCTGTGTGTCTATCTATACCATCCACTTATATCGGTATCTTACACCCATTATATGTACTGTATGTGTGCAGTATACGTACTGTATGTCACCATTGTACAGCTTACTACTTTACATGTGTTCTATTTTCAATAGCATTGCAAGTAGTCATACTCTGGGTACATGGGCATGGTTATAGACTAAACAGTACAAGAGTTAGAGAATTACAATGACAGTAGGTGATTACAGTGCGTCATCCCTTTACAATGCACAGTGCTAAAACGCCTCTAATTGCATATATCACAAACGAACAATTCAAAGCCAAGCTTAAAGTCTAGAACAAGTCTAGAACAAGTCTAGAACATTTATATAACGATAAAAACCTTTGGATCTCGATTTAAAGCTGTCGTGACTGCAGGGATTCATCTTCTTGGTTCTTTCGGTAAAGTCACGTAGAATGGAAATAATAAAAGAATACAAATAAAACATAATACAATAATATCATAAAAATAAAACATGATAATATAATATTATTTATTATGTTTTATTTTTATTATTTTATTATTTCCATTCTACGTGACTTTACCGGTAAAGTCACGTAGACTTTACCGAAAGAACCAAGAAGATGAACCTTTGGATCCTTTACCTGTAAAATGCACCAGCACGTGTCACACGCAGCAATTATTCCGAGACGCCATTAACCACGTGACTGGCATATCCGCTCGGTCATTCAATAACCCTGCCAGCCACCTTACAGGCCCGACTCAGACATCACATGCTGCTGTACACACACGCATTGATGCACTGCACAGCACATCAGGACTTTCACAGAACCACACTCTACTCCCTTGCTGCACAAGGACATAATTAAAAGAGTGATCCATTCCTAATGTGCCACATACTACTGTCAGCAGATACCCCTATAGCTACTACTGTCAACACAATCACCCCTATAGCTACTACTGTCAACACAGTCACCCCTAGAGCTACTACTGTCAACACAGTCTCCCCTATAGCTACTACTGTCAACACAGTCACCCCTATAGCTACTACTGTCAACACAGTCACCCCTATAGCTACTACTGTCAACACAGTCACCCCTATAGCTACTACTGTCAACACAGTCACCCCTATAGCTACTACTGTCAACACAGTCGCCCCTATAGCTACTACTGTCAACACAGTCACCCCTATAGCTACTACTGTCAACACAGTCACCCCTATAGCTACTACTGTCAACACAGTCACCCCTATAGCTACTACTGTCAACACAGTCACTCCTATAGCTACTACTGTCAACACAGTCACCCCTATAGCTACTACTGTCAACACAGTCACCCCTATAGCTACTACTGTCAACACAGTCACCCCTATAGCTACTACTGTCAACACAGTCACCCCTATAGCTACTACTGTCAACACTGTCACCCCTATAGCTACTACTGTCAACACAGTCGCCCCTATAGCTACTACTGTCAACACAGTCACCCCTATAGCTACTACTGTCAACACAGTCACCCCTATAGCTACTACTGTCAACACAGTCACCCCTATAGCTACTACTGTCAACACAGTCACCCCTATAGCTACTACTGTCAACACAGTCACCCCTATAGCTACTACTGTCAACACAGTCACCCCTATAGCTACTACTGTCAACACAGTCACCCCTATAGCTACTACTGTCAACACAGTCACCCCTATAGCTACTACTGTCAACACAGTCACCCCTATAGCTACTACTGTCAGCACAGTGACCCCTATAGCTACTACTGTCAACACAGTGACCCCTATAGCTACTACTGTCAACACAGTCACCCCTATAGCTACTACTGTCAACACAGTCACCCCTATAGCTACTACTGTCAACACTGTCACCCCTATAGCTACTACTGTCAACACAGTGACCCCTATAGCTACTACTGTCAGCACAGTGACCCCTATAGCTACTACTGTCAACACAGTCACCCCTATAGCTACTACTGTCAACACAGTCACCCCTATAGCTACTACTGTCAGCACAGTGACCCCTATAGCTACTACTGTCAACACAGTCACCCCTATAGCTACTACTGTCAGCACAGTCACCCCTATAGCTACTACTGTCAGCACAGTGACCCCTATAGCTACTACTGTCAACACAGTCACCCCTATAGCTACTACTGTCAACACAGTCACCCCTATAGCTACTACTGTCAACACAGTCACCCCTATAGCTACTACTGTCAACACTGTCACCCCTATAGCTACTACTGTCAACACTGTCACCCCTATAGCTACTACTGTCAGCACAGTACCGTGCCGGCCTTCATAGGTGCTCGCTAACAGCACTTGCCCCTCCAGTCTGTTAAGGCTACACGGGAGATCTGTTTTTTGTGCGTCACTGTGCGTGTGTCTGCGTGTGTGTCACTGTGTGTCTGTCTGTGTGTGTGTCACTGTGTCTGTGTGCCTGTGTGACTGTCTGTGTGTGTGTCTGCGTGTCTGTGGGTGTCTGCGTGTATGTCACTGTGTGTGTGTCACTGTGTGTGTGTCTGCGTGTGTCACTGTGTGTGTGTCTGCGTGTGTCACTGTCTGTGTGTGTCTGTGTGTGTCACTGTGTGCCTGTGTGACTGTCTGTGTGTGTGTCTCTGTGTGTGTCTGCGTGTATGTCACTGTGTGTGTGTCTGCGTGTGTCACTGTCTGTGTGTGTCTGCGTGTGTGTCACTGTATGTGTGTGTGTGTCACTGTGTGTGTGTGTCACTGTGTCACTTTGTGTTGCGTAACGCTGTGTGGAAGCTACCTGGTCTGTCGCTCCGCACGAAGCTTCAGGTCTTCTCGGCCACGGTCATTCCCTCCCTTCTCTACGCTTGCGAGACGTGGACCCCCCTGGTGGAGCATCTTCGCCGGTTGGAAACATTTAGGCTGGCCTGCCTACGATCCATCCTGGGTTTAACCAGGCTGGATTGTGTGAGGAGCTCACAAATCCTTGAAAGATCTGGGCAAAGTCCCATCAGTGAGCTCCTCCGGCAGGCAAGGCTGCGTTGGCTGGGTCATGTAGCCCGCATGCCCAGCCACCGCATGCCTAAACAGCTTTTGTTCGGCCGGATCGAGGGGGCTAGACGGGCGCGGCACGGGCTGGAGAAGAGATGGAGTGATGTGGTACAGGAGGACGTGGAGCTGAGTGGACTTGCCGATGACTGGTACCAGCGGTGTCAAGATCGGCCTCAGTGGAGGAGGCTCGTGAAGGACGCTACTGGGCAGTTGGAGGCAGTCGCCCTCCAACAACAACGGAGGGCGGAGGAGCGACGCTCACAACAACGAGCGGAGCGCCGGGTGGCTAAAGCACAGCAAGTTGGCACAGTAGGGGGCACAGGTGGTGCATCAGCCAGTCATCTCGGTCATCTCGGTCAGTCGACCCGTGGCACCTGCTGGGTCTGCCCCGTGACCTCCTGCCAGCGGGCTTTCGACACTTCACGTGGCCTCAAGGTGCACTTGGCCTGGCACAAGCATCGTGGTGACGTCACCGCCACTTAGTGGCGAATGGCGGTTGTTGTTGTTGTCACTTTGTGTCACTGTGTGTGTCACTTTGTGTCACTGTGTGTCACTTTGTGTGACTGTGTGTGTGTCACTGTCTGTGTGTGTCACTGTCTGTCTGTGTGTCACTTTGTGTCACTGTGTGTCACTGTATATGTCACCGTGTGCCACAGTGTGTGTGATCGTGCTGCGTGGGCGTCAGTGCTCGTTACGGGAGCCCCCCCCCCCCCGACTACCCCCCCCCCCCAGGGTTCCACTCATCCTGCCCCCCCCCCCGACTACCCTCTCCCCACAGAGAGAATACGATGAGTACCTTGCGGTGCTGATGGACGCGCATCAAGGCGTCGACTACGAGGTGGGTAGAAGGCAAAGGCGCAGACCGGCAAGTGCTCACTCGCACCCCCCCCCCCCGAAGGAGCTAGGGGGGTATTTGGTCTACTCTTCCACTCGTCCACGCTGGCCAGACAGCTCGGAAGAGGTGGGGGCTTAGCTGCGGGTGGCACTCATTGTGTACGAACTGCTGGGTGGGCAGAGGCGGTGCGGGTGGGAGAGTTGGGGGCTGGAGATGAATTTCAGGAACTCCTCTGGTTTGACCCCCGACGAGATGAAGCCAGAGGTCACGTGCAGAAGGCTTCGTGTGGGAGTGCATCGCAGAGAGGACCCTGTGATATCCGCTTTGCGTGGGCTCCGCTCTCTGTCGCGACGAGTCATCGCACTGCTGCGCGAGAGATTTATAAAGTCTCACGACGGGGCAAACGACGCAATAGAAAATGTAGAACAAATCATTCGGTATTCTTAGGTTTTTTCGGTAAAGTCACGTAGGTAAAACATTAAAATTAATAGGTTCCACCTGAAGACGGAAGCTTGTGTTGCCTCCGAAACGTCGTGATTTTTATTTTATTTTACTTTTATTAATTTGAATGTTTTACCTACGTGACTTTACCGAAAAAACCTAAGAATATGAATCCTTGCAGTCACGAAAGCTTCAAATCTAGAACAAATCATTCGGAGCGATGCGACCCTGCGTGTTTGGAGAGCAGCCCACGGATGCAGGTGTCACAGAGCTACCTCCGAGAGCCCTTGTTCAACTGACACTGGGTTCATGTGGAAGGGCGCAGAGAGGACCCGGATGTCAGAACTAGCTCTGTCATATCCACTTTCGTGGGCTGCGTTCTCTAACAACACGGAAGCGGGTCCCGGCCATCGGACAGGAAAATAAAAAAATGTACCCGTAAAAACAAAGTTTTTCACTCTAAATCCTTTATATGCGTGGCGGCTCTGGCTTGAGATGGCTGACACCTATGGGTCAGATGATTGTCTGCCAACATTAAGCAATTGGTAATTAAATATTTTTAAAAAATTCCCTAAACAGTGTAAAAATTTGGAATGTCAGCTCGATTGGATCACGGGAAGTGGGTTAAAAAACGACCGAAAGATTTGCACGGTCGTAAGCAAGCAAGCAAGCGAACTTAATATAAAGGATTTAATAAAAAAAACACTGGAACGGGGTTTCTCTGGATTTTTAATTTTAAGTAATAAGTGTGACCACATCGCCACCTGGTGGAGGCGGATGAACACGACGTTTTAGTCGCATGCCTCTTCAGGCTGTCAGGGGCGCGCCGTGGTGGCAAGATGATAATGATCTCGCCTGGTACACAGGAGGTCGTGGGTTCGATCCTGATCCTGACGCCTGCTGCTGTATATTTGGAGTTTGTGTGTCTCTCTCTCTCCCTGTGGCCGTGTGTATTTTTCTCCGGGTCCTCCGGTTTTTCCCTCCACATTTAGAATCAGCATCACGCGTTTCGAGCGTTTGCCTGCTACATACAACACGGGCGATCATTTTGTGGCAAGGTCGCTTCTGAAGAAACAGCTGCATAGCTCAGTGAGCCTTACCTGGTCAAATAAAAATAGTTTGTTGATTAACCGCGACTAACCCAGCCAATAATAGGCGCGGCATATTCTCAGATGAACACGATCCATTGTAACTTATCTGACTACATTAACCCCGCTCTGGTCTTCGCAGGTGATAGGCTCAAAGTGATGCCATCACTTCTAGATTTGAAGCTTTCATGACTGCAAGGATTCATATTCTTAGGTTTTTTTCGGTAAAGTCACGTAGGTATAAAATTTAAATTAATAAAAGTAAAATAAAAATAAAATAAAAATCACGACGTTTCGGAAGCAAAACAAGCTTCCGTCTTCAGGTGGAACCGTCACAGCACGATATCTGCATCAAGTGAGAGAGATTCCAAGAAAACCGTCCTTGTATATATACTGGTTGAGGGTGGGAGGAGCCAAGGTAGGCCCCTGGATATTATTATTGTGAAGTTGGTGCGGCTAAAGCCGCTGCTAAGAATGAGCCTTTGTTGTGTAGACTGGTTGAACTGGGAGGTTCCAAGAGTTGTCCAGGTGCGGCTGCTGTAAAGGTGCGGCTGCTGTAAATGGGACTGAGCCTTTGTTATGTAGATGAAACAGCACTTTGCTACGTTGCTGGGATTAATTCTAGATTTGCCAAATATGTGTGGTAAAACTTTTTTATTTTATTTTTATTTTACTTTTATGAATTTTAATTTTTTACCTACGTGACTTTACCGAAAAAAACCTAAGAATATGATGCCATCACCTTAACTCCGCTGTGTGAGAGCAAAGCAGGAAGACTTCTTGACACTTCTGGCTGTCGCCTGACGAAGTTGGTTGTTATCATCAGCAGCGAAACGTCACAGTGCTAGCATTGTAAATGTTGTGGGTTTACTCGTCAACACACCGGTGTGCTGAAGTAGTAGCTACTTGCCACGTTTTGTTTACGCGACAAACCTTACTACTACTTCGCTGTGTCGGGTGGTGGTGGGTTATCGACACATTGATATTTACACGATCTAACCCAAAAACCTTTATTGTGAATGTTGTTGGTCGCGAAAGCCTGCTACTACTACTACGCGCTAAACTGAACTGTAGATAATGACAACAGCCACCGCCGTCACATCAACATCTCCAGGCGACACAGGCGGTCTCCATCACGTACCACAGCGAGTCCTCGCTCCACGCGGTCGTCGCAGTAGTCGGCGCCTTCATCACAAGCGCCGCGTTCAGCGACGACGAGTTCCCCCGTGATGTCGTTTGGCCAACACCGGTTTAAACCGCGTAGTATTATTTTATTTTTCTGCCACGGGGGAAGAAAACCCCGTGCAAGAACCAGCCGGGCAGAACTCGGGAATCGAACCCGTGAGGTTGCACCTCGCGACCTCGTGGGGCCAGCGCCGTTCCCCCGCCGCCGCTGTTCAACTTTGCCTCCCGTGGCGGCCAAATGATGATTGCCATTCGTAATTATTCGTAAGAATACTGCCGAGAGTAATAACGCACGGACGGGAGGGGGGGCATTTTTAGACGGCAACTCTCTCCTGCCTCTCGCCGCCCCCCCACCTCCCCCTAGGTTCTCGTGGCTCAGCTGCGCTGCGTCGGCGAGGGGCGAGACGCGGAGTTGCGGGGGGCCGAGCGGGAGCTGTGGGACCTCGAGGCGAAGGCCAGGGCCGCGCTGACGCGGAACGAGCGGTGGGAGAGACGCGGCGAGGGGTGGGGGGCTGCGTGTGCGTGGGGGGCTACGCGTGTGTGGGTGGGGGGCTACGCGTGCTTAGGGTGGTGGGGGGAGTTCTGAGTTCTTCCTGGGGGTATCAACCACATGCCATCATCATCACGGGCATCATCACTTTCATCGTCATCATCGTCATCATCACTGTCATCGTCATCATCACTGTCATCGTCATCATCGTCATCATCATCACTGTCATCGTCATCATCATCGTCATCATCATGGGCATCGTCATCATCATCACTGTCATCGTCATCATCATCACTGCCATCATGGTCATCATCATCACTGCCATCATCATCACTGTCATCATCGTCATCATCATCACGGGCATCATCGTCATCATTTTCTGTCATTGTCATCATCGCCCCTGGTCATGCGGATGAGGTCACGGTGACCCCACGCCTGTGACCCCCCCCGACCCCCCCCCCCCCCCCTCCTTCCCTTGTGCCACAGACTTCGCGCTCAGCTGCGGGAACAGGAGACGGAACCAGCAACTGCGGAGACTCCGGTTCTCATCCCGGGTCAGTGGCGGCCGCTCGTCTGTGTGTGTACACGCACAGTAGCGTACGTGCACCCCGTGTGTGTGTGTGCGTGCACACAATGTGTATGTACACACACACTGTGTTTGTAGAGCGTACATACACATTGTGTGTGGGCGGCAGGTCGGCCCAGTGGTGTTGTTACTCGTGCCTCGCATCGAGAAGCGCCTGGGTTCGATGCCCGACTCGTTCTGGACGGTGGTTGTTTCTTCTCTCTCCTGTTCTGTATGGGGTTCCTCTGGGTTCTACAGTTTACTCCCACGGCTGCACGCACGCACGCACACACACGCACGCACACGCACACACGCACACGCATGCACACACACGCACGCACACACACACACACGCACACACACGCACACACACACGCACGCACACACACACACACACGCACGCACACACACACACACACGCACACACGCGCACACACACACGCACGCACACACACACACACGCACGCACGCACACACGCACGCACACACACACACACGCACACACACGCACACACGCACGCACACACGCACGCACACACACGCACGCACACGCACGCACATGCACGCACACACACACGCGCACACACACACTGTGTCGGGGCAGACACTGCAGGGCGAGCAGGTCAGAGGCCTACTGTTGATGGAGGTGCCGCTGTGCACGCGCCGGTGAACTTATTTCGCCCCGTAGTTAGCCATCCGTGCGAGTTGGCGGCGCTATCAGCACGGTGACATTGTAGCCGGTATTGGCCAAAACGTTGCGATGCTGTAAAACCACCCGCATTTTTCTCAATTGAGATCACAGCAGCAGCGGCAGCAGCAGCAGCATCTCCCCCCCCCCCCCTCGTGCAAACGCAAGGCAGGACCCTCTTGAAAAGGAGTCGTGAGACTCCTGGGTAAAAAGCGCCGTCATAATAACGACACGAATGATGCACCGGACGCCCTCCGCGTGTTCCCGCAGCCTGCGTCGCTCTGCACACGGGCCGCTGACGAGTTCACCCTCTACCCCCCAAAAAACAGAGCCCCCACCCCCACGGACCCCCGTGCCCCCCGGGGCCCCGTCTGCGTCGTCCCGCGTGCGAGCCCTGCACGCGGAGCTGGCGGGCGTGGCGCGGGCGCTGGCCGGCGCGAGGACGCGGCGCCAGCAGCAGCTGGTGCCCCGCACGGAGACTCAGCTCCTGGGGCAGAGAGTGCGCGACATGCGGGTGAGCCAGTGAGCCTGTGTGACACGAGGCCGCGTGGGGCAGTTGTGGAGAGAGAGTGGAGAGTTTCCCACACCTGGGCAGTGTGCTCGTGGCCGGCTCCGGTTTGACAGCAGAGGTCTCACTCCGAATCAGTCCAGCGGCAATATCTTTTCATCGGTTGCGTAACGCTGTGTGGAAGCGACCTGGTCTGTCGCTCCGCACGAAGCTTCAGGTTTTCTCGGCCACAGTCATGCGCTCCCTTTTCTATGCTTGCGAAACGTGGACCCCCCCTTAATAGAACATCTTCGCCGGTTAGAAACATTTAGGCTGGCCTGCCTACGATCCATCCTGGGTTTAAACAGGCTGGATTGTGTGAGAAGCTCACAAATCCTTGAAAACTCTGGACAAAGTCCCATCGGTGAGCTCCTCCGGCAGGCAAGGCTGCGTTGGCTGGGTCATGTAGCCCGCATGCCCAGCCACCGCATGCCTAAACAGCTTTTATTCGGCCGGATCGAGGGGGCTAAACGGGCGCGGCACGGGCTAGAGAAGAGATGGAGTAATGTGGTATAGGAGTATGTGGAGCTGAGTGGACTTGCCGATGACTGGTACCAGCGGTGTCAAGATCGGCCTCTGTGGAGGAGGCTTGTGAAGGACGCTACTGGGCAGTTGGAGGCAGTCGCCCTCCAACAACAACAGAGGGCGGAGGAGCGACGCTCACAACAACGAGCGGAGCGCCGGGTGGCTAAAGCACAGCAAGTTGGCACAGTAGGGGGCACAGGTGGTGCATCGGCCACTCATCTCAGTCAGTCGACCTGTGGCACCTGGGTCTGCCCCGTGATCTCCTGCCAGCGGGCGTTCGACACTTCACGTGGCCTCAAGGTGCACATGGCCTGGCACACTTAGTGGTGAATGGTGGTTGTTGTTGTTGTTGTGCGTGTGCGGCACACACGAGGCGAGTGTGAGTGACACCAGAGCTGGTGTCACTCAAATCCAGTAAAATGTGATGCGATTGTGATGCCACTGCGTGATTTGTCGGGGCTTAGCCCACCAACTGTGGCTGGGGCCAAAACCCAGATTGGCTGGCCTAGCCACGCGGCCACCTCCTAGCATCATTTTAGCATCGCTGATAAACGTCCTGGATTCTGCACCGGTCGCTGGAACGGGGTCGGTGGGTGACGTCGCGACCTTGGGTCTCGTTGGTGACCTTGGGTCTCGTCGCGACCTTGGGTCTCGACGTGACCTTGGGTCTCGACGTCACCTTGGGTCTCGTCGTGACCTTGGGTCTCGTCGCGACCTTGAGCGAACGGGTTCAAGTGCGTCGTCGTCTGCGTGTCTAAATGGCGCTGTACCTGCGCCGCAGGTGGAGTCGGCCAGACTGGCGCGGTCCACGCAGCGCCTGGACAAATCGGCCGAGGTGAGCTCCGGCGTGCCCACACTTTGCGACCCTTGCGAGTTGGCGGTCTTGGTGATGACGATTATTCCGCTTGCTTACGCACGAAGGCCTCCGTCTCTTCGTGGCTCTTCTTCGGGAGGGTCCTGTCAGGTCTCAGCCATCGGGCGCCCCGCGACCACTTGCCACGCGCTTCCCCAATTGACAAATGTGCGATTTGTGAAAATTTGGCAAACTTTGGACCGTGACGCCGGCACACAGACGGCCGCGTCTTCTCGAAACGACGTCGCAAATTATTTCGCGTCCACTGTAGGTAAAGCTGGCGCGCGAAGTAGTCGTATTTAACGGTTAAAACGCACACCGCTGGGCAGCCTGGCGGGTTTGAACCGCGTTCCTCTTTCGACAACAATCAGCGAACGCTGGGCTGCAGCATCGCCCAGCTACAAAAAATAAAATTGGCAAAAATAAATCGGAGGGCGCACGGGAGGATGCGTCCTTTGCCTTGTGCTCAGGGGGGGGGGGGGGGAGAGGTCATGGCAAGACGGGATAGAGCATGGTGCGTAAGTCCGCAAGGGAACGCGGCAGGGCGAGTGGTGCAGACACAAACAGGCTGCGCTGGGCGGGACGCCGTGTGCAGGGCGAGGCCGATTGCCCGGCCAGGCAGCTGTGGAGCGGCCCCCACGAGTCTGGCGACCAACGGGAAGAGAGAACCTCCGAGCGGACGGTGGGAGCCCGAGGGCAGAACTTGGTTCTCAACGAGTCTGTGGGTCGCCGCGTGTCTCCGTGTTACTCTCCGGGTCTCTGTGTGAGCCTATGCCAACGAAAATAACAATTGGAGCCATTTTGTCGAATTTGCCAAAAGGGTCGCGATGCCGCGTGAACACGAGACGGTGGTGGTCCTTAATAAATGACGTCACGGAGCAGTCGAGAAAGAGACGCACGCGGCAGGTAGCCGACCCCTGGTCTGTGCATCGCTTTGTAAGTGTGGGTCTTGGTGAGTTTGTGGGCGTCTCTGCGAGTCTTGGGTCTCTGTGAGCCTCAGAGCAGAGGGTGGGAGACTTGTGAGGGTAGATATTGGATGTCTCGTCTCTGCCGTGCAGCAGTAGCCGTGGGATCTGGAAGCAGGGGGGGGGAGGCGGTGGTGGCGGCATCAGCGGCTTGGGCCACGGTGACTTCTCGATGTACGTGTGTACGTTGAACTTCTTTCGCGCCATACGTAGCCAACCGTGCTAATCGGCGGTGCGGGGGGAAGGCCGGTAAACTACACACGAAGCAGTTCTCAAGACGCGAGTTTTCAATCGCGATGTCGAGAGATGTCGTGGTGGTCACACAGAGCGGTGATCGTGAACTCGCTGCTCTGGCCGTGCAGGAACTGGAGCGGGAACTCCGCCGCATCCTGGCTCGATACAAGATCCCACCAGAAGCACAGGGGTACGACGCCCACACTGCAGACTCACCCCAACACTCGCACACTCGCACGCACGTGGACTCACCCAACACTCGCTTAGACTCACCCACTGAACACTCGCACGCACGTAGACTCACCCAACACTCGCACGCACGTAGACTCACCCAACACTCGCTTAGACTCACCCACTGAACACTCGCACGCACGTAGACTCACCCAACACTCGCACGCACGTAGACTCACCCAACACTCGCACGCACGTAGGCCTGAGTGGGAATCTAACTCACTCGAGTGAGCGAGGATCGTGTTGCATGGATCACGTGGCCAAGCATTCCCATATCACCTGGTCCTGCCCCATGACCTCCTGCCAGTGTGGCTGCTGCACAGACAGGAAGCCTTCAACATTTCACATGCACCTAGCCTGGCACAAGTGCGATGCGGGCATGACTCGTGGAAAACGTCAGTTGTGAGGTGGCGCAATGGTTGAGCACACCGCTGTGAACCTGGCCGACTTCTATTCCCAGCCACTGTGGGTCATGGGCTACCCCTAGGTCAGCTCAGTCTTGAACAGATACCCAGTGTGAACATCAGCACGGGAGAGACAAAGGCGGCCGGGCGTGGTGCTGGCCACAACACCCCCTCAAGCGCCATTGTAGCAGCACTGGCCCGACACTTCATGGAGGCTATGGGGGGGGGGGGGGTGGATGTCACATATCCAGGTCAAACGTGGACACACGGACAACCCCAGCTGATGCTGACGTCACGTACACAGAGACAAAGATCCCCCACGTACACTGAGACCTCCTTTACCAGTGGCAAAATATAGTAGTAGGTTTTTACCCTTTAAACTGGTACAAAACTGACACCTTTATACAAGGCAATACTCTGATAGTGCACTGTTTTTGAGTTGTGCGCCTTTTGGCGTCATGTGGTCCAACACCAATGGAGACTAGGCTCTAAGGAAAGCTGTCTCAGGTGTGGACCAATCAACTTCAAGGACAGTGCATATCATTACCATTATCAGAGTTGTTTCTTTTTGTTTACATTTTGACTGGTGTTGTGGTTATTGCAAACATGATGCCTTGTATAAAGGTGTCAGTTTTGTACCAGTTTAAAGGGTAAAAACCTACTACTATATCCCCAACGTAGCCCACAGAACCGGTGGTGGAGTACGTTCCACGGACGTCCGGGTCAAGCCCACGTGGCGAGGTCAAAACTGGACGTCCTCCTGGGCTGTGTCCAGCAGAGGAGCCCCTGCTAATGCGAGCTGGAGGCCCACTTGGACTTTTGGCCACGAGAAGGGATTGCGCGAGCGCTGAAGAGAGGCGACCGCGTGGGGGGAGATGTTGTGAGAAATTGCCGCTGCAACTCTTCGCGTGCACCTCCTTCAGAAGTCCGTCGTTAGCCGGTGCGACTACTGCAGCGACGCGGGCGGGTAACGTGGTCGGCGGGTAAAGTGGCGTGGTTGCCGTGCGCCGCAGGGAGCTGTGGCGAGCGATTAACGACGGTGCGGGGACTCGGCTTCCGCGCGACGCAGAGCACCCACGTGGGAGCCTGGATCCTCCTCCCACGACGACAAGTCAATAGGCCAAAGTGAGTCTCACGTGAGAGGCGTTCTCTCCGATGTTGCAGCGAGCTTGTTTCTTGCGACGTCCGAATTGTTGCGAGGCCCTGGACGACGATGCTGTTATGGGCACCTCCAACCTTGTTTGGCAGCCTTCACTTTCTTAATGTGGTCACGGGCGGTGGTGTAACCTCTCTCCTGGTTCCAGGCACATGCTGAACTTCTTTCGCACCGTACGTAGCCAAGCGTGCTCATTGGAGGTGTGGGGGAAGAACTAAACCATTTGCTTTCCTACTTTGCCCCCCCCCCCCCGTCCCGCACTTCACTTTCAATGCACTGGCCATGAAAATGTTTCTTGTCAGGAGAGTTTGTTGCTTAGAACCAGAATGAATTCATGAACGAGAACGTTCAGGTCACCCGTCGTCTTGCAGGTGGTGATCAGACGTCCTGCTTGGTGCCATGGCAGCATCACGTCGGACCGGCCGCGTGTCGAACACCCCAACCCTCGTCCGTCCCATCCGAGCGAAGACTGCTGGGACTTGCTGCCACAGCAAGGCTTCCTTGTTGTTGCGTGATGTGTACACCACCCCAGCCCAGGTGAACGTGGAGTCCAACTGCTGACTGTCCACCCACGCCCTACGCGCACGCCACGTGAACTCAAGACGCACGACACAGTGACGCTTAAATGAAACCTATTTATTTTGCCGAATGTCCACAAGTTTTGAAAAAAAAAATCAAATCAACAACTCACCGAGTCTGCGTCATTTACATTCGGAAAGGCGCGAGCTCAAAGCAGCCAAGGTCGCCGAGGCCCGGTCACTCTCGGGGGGGCGGGGAAGCTGGATCCCGAGCAGCGGCAGGAGCCTCTTGCTCGAGTACGGAGCCAGACCCCCAACAGACCCCCAAGCCTCGCGAACGCACCGCCCCTGGCTCGTGGTGGGGACAGCGCTGGGTGGACGCTCCTGCCAATCAGGGGGAGCTAAAGCCCTGGGGGGGGGGGCGGAAGGGCCTGAGGGGCCACAGAGCACCCCACCCCCCTCCCCTCCTCATCCTGCCGCCGCATGCCGCCAGCTACAAATTACAACGCAAATCCATCCCGTGACACGGCCTGTCACACACCGGGTCCCCTTCGCCTCAGGGCTTCCCATTTCTCGCTCGATATTTTCCAGGCAACTGGGGGTAGGTGGCACTTGAGCCAGTCTTCACCACAGGCGTGGTGAAGAGGTGCACGGGCAGCCGCCTATCCGGATAGACCCCGCCCCCCCCCCTCCGCCGCGATTTTATTAAAGCCCCCAACGCTCGCCTCCTTCCCCACCACCCCCCTCCTTTGATGAAACAACTCGGGAGGGGCCTCGACTCGACCTCAACGGCCGAGAGTCCGATTCGCACCCTCGGCCTGTCCCTGCGAGACTCCCCAGGACTACCGCTCTCCCTCCAACGCAAAAACCCAACACGCAAAGCGCTACGGTAACGCGACCGCCGGCGCAACACAAGCGGTAGCCGCGGGCGTGAGAATTAACGACGGCATCTGTTTTGCTAACGGCGGTTGCACCTCGACGAAGAGACATTTATACAGATAAAGAAATCAGCCCAGCAGACAAAACGTCATGTGCACGTAACCCGTGTTATTTCTCTTGATTACAACAACGGGCACCAGCGTCGCAGAGATACACGGGTGTGTGTGTGTGTCGTGCACTCCGCGTGTGTGTGATGTGCACGGTGCCTTATGCGTGGTGTGGTGCGCTGCGTGTGCACAGTATGGAGCCCTATGTTTACGGAATAGTTACTCGCTCATTGTGGTGTGACGTGGTCATTGCATTGTGCAGCTGTGGGCTTTGCTCAGTGTGGTGTCGCGGTGTGGTGCGCTCCGTGAGTTGGTGTGGTGTGGCGAAGCGAGTTGGTTTGGTGTGGTCAGTGTGGTGTAGTGGTGCGGCGTACGAAGTGTGGTGTAGCGGTTTGGTCCGCTCAGTGTGGTTTAGCGGTGTGCTCAGCGAGTTGTAGCGGGATGGTGGACTCGGTGAGTTCTAGTGGTGTGGTTAGCGGTGTGGTGCGCTCGGTGTGGTGTGCAAGGTATGGAGTGGTGCGCTGTGCAGCAGTGTGCAACTGGCCGGCTCACATGCGACACGTCTCGTGCCTCTGCCAGTGCCGGGTGGTTTCGTATCCCGTGGGTGCGTCGGATCGCACGCACGGCTCTCTCTCCGTGTTACCGGGAGCTGGGTGTGCCGCGGGGGAGTGTGCCGCACTGGAGGGGAGTTGGTGGTGGGAGGGGGGGGGGGGGGAGGGGGGGTGTGCCGCTGGCTGTGCGGTCAGGACGTGGCCTGGGCGGCCGATTTGCGCATTGACTCGAGAGCCTTCTCCCTCAGGGCCCGCTCCAGGTCGTCGAGCCCTCCTGAGTCGTGCCGCCCCCGCCCAGCCTGGACAGCCCAGACAGACTTACACTCACACACCCGCACTCACACTCACACGTACACACACACCCGCACTCACACTCACACGTACACACACACCCGCACTCACACGTACACACACACCCGCACTCACACTCACACGTACACACACACCCGCACTCACACATACACACACATACACTCGCACTCACACATACACACACTCACACACCCGCACTCACACATACACTCACACATACACCCGCACTCACACTCACACGTACACACACACCCGCACTCACACATACACACACATACACTCGCACTCACACTCACACATACACACACTCACACACCCGCACTCACACATACACTCACACATACACCCGCACTCACACATACACTCACACATACACCCGCACTCACACATACACACACGCACTCACACACACACATACACACACGCACTCACACACATACACGCACTCACACATACACACACACACACGCACTCACTCAACCGCACTCTCACAGCCGGACTCACTCAACCGCACTCTCACAGCCGCACTCCAATACCAGCACTCTCACACCCATACATACACCCATACATACACCCACATGCTCGCACACTTTTGCTCAATCACACTGGTACTCTCTCCGCAACAGCCACCAATTCGTCGCTAAGTGGTGATGACGGCACCAAGGCGCTTGTGCCAGACGTGGCGCACTGAGGCCTCGTGAAATGCTTTTTGTGCTAGTTTGTTGTCCTTCCCTACAAACCTCCGATTAGCACGGTTGGCTATGGAGGGCGTGCGAAAAAAGTTCACACATACAAGTGTCGAACGCTCGCTGACAGGAGGTCACGGGACAGACCCAGGTGTTATTGGTTAACTGCCTGAGACGGAGAGCTTAATGATTGTGAGCAGAGGATCTGTGACCCCGAAAGAAAAGTCCAGACCTTTCCATGGTATTATGGGGCTTGACCAATGTCGCTCAAGCAGACACACACCTGCTCACAATTCGCACCTATCCAGACACACACTCACCCAGGCACACAACCACTCGCACTCACTAACATTCTCACTCGTACACCCGCATACACTCACCCACCCACACACAGACTCGCACACGATCACACTCGGTCATCCGTAACAGAGGCATCTGCCTGCTCAGAGAAACTTGGTTCAGCTCCACCAACATCAATACCTCACCCAGCCGCACACGACAAACCCATCGTAAGCACCACACACAACAATCATAGACCACTTGCCCATGACCGAGGCCATCACATGTCCATCTCCATTAACCTTAACAAGCTTAAAATATTTTTATATAATTTTTGTGTCTTTTCCCCCAGTCGTATCCCCATCGTGCTATCGGTGTTGTATCAAGCGACAAAGAATCGTTTTGGAAATCGCGCAGAGCAGTGCGACCCACTCGTGTTAGAGAACGGCCCACGAAAGCGGACTTCACAGAGCTACCTCCGAGGTCCCTTCAAAGTGGCCGCTGGTCTAGACAAGAGGGGGCCAGCACTTTCCCACTCGCCCTGCTATCTCAGAGTAATGTTCCAAACGATATTTTGAATTCTCCGAGCAGGAATGTTGTCCATCAACTTACTGCGCTTTGAGAACGTGGGTTGTTAATGAGAGTCGTGGCGGGCTCAGCGCTCCGACCTCGGAATCACAATGGCCTCGAGAGGAAGTTCAGAGCTCGTCGCTGTGGGACAGCACCGATAACCGGGACACCCAGAGCCGGGACACCCAGAGCCGGGACACCCTGAGCATGGACACCACCTGCACAACGTGGAAGCAGCACCACTAACTCCGCTGGGTGCTCGGTGCCACCCATCTCATGAGCGAGAGCGGGCACAGATGGTGGCTGCAGGGAGCATTGGGGGGTATCTATCGAGTGTGCAGGCGGTGCAACTGCTGCCGGGGCCCACTGGCTGGAGGGGCTACGAAGAGGGTGGAGGAGTGGCAAATTGGACTGCGTTGGGGAGGCCCATTGCATTCCTTGCACCAGGGCCCAAGTTCCCCACTCGACCCCACTGCCAAAGACATTTTTTATATTCCCACAACCCTATTCACAATCACCGATATATAAAAAAAAAAAAAATCTAAACCAGAGCTATTGATTGCAGACCGCAGACTGCGTCCTGCACTCGGCACCAAAGGCGCCTAAACGCCAGGGGCTGGGGGAACCTCCGGCTTCCCCCCGGGGGCCGGACACGAAGCCATCACTTTATTTCACATGGCCTGCGGCAGGCCCACAGGAAACATTAAAATGGGTCACTGCGAGCGCGTTAGCCACACTAACCCGGTACCGGAGGGGGGGGGGGGAGAATTTTCGACTGTGGCAAAAACAAAAAACCCGCCACGTTTAGCACTGATGAAGCGCCGCGCTCAAAGTCACTTAGGTGACAGAAGTGGCTGCGGCGTGAGCGTGTTGATGCGACTATACCCCGCCCCCACCCTACCAGAACAACCAATCGTAGAGTCCTATCCTGCCCTCGGTAAGGAAGAGAGGCTCCGCCCACCCCCCCCCGGCCCTGCTCGCCGCAGGTGGATGGGCGCACGGCCGCCACCCCGAGTTCAATGAGAACCAAGCGGCGTTCGTTTCACCCGCGCACGCACCAGAGGTGTGGACTCGAGTCATGTGACTTGGACTCGAGTCAGACTCGAGTCATGAATTTGATGACTTCAGACTCGACTTGGACTTGCATAACAATGACTTTGTCCCACCTCTGGCACGCACGCACGCACGCGCACGCACGCACACACACGCAAGCACACGCGGGGTCACTCAGCGCCCTGGCTGACCCTGCGTGCGAGGGGTTAGGTCGAGGCTAGGGGGGGCAGCACCTCGGGGGCCAGGTCGCCGCGCTCCTTGCGATGCTTCTTGTGTTTGCGGTGCTTCTTCTCCTTCTTGTGCTGCTTCTTCTCCTTTTTCTTCTTCTTTTTCTTGGACTCGCCGTCCGACACCTGCCCCACACCCCGCCACAAGGCTCAGTTGAGTCGAGAGACGAGCAATGTGCGTGTATCGATATCGCAGGGCAAGGTTATGCTGCTAAAAAACACGCTATGAAAAACTAAAATGCGCCGACGTTGGTCGGAATATCCTTCCTCGCGCGACGTGGGAGCTTCGTTGCAATCATCGGCTGTATTACGCGTAGCAGGGAGAGCGCACGCGTGCACGTACCACGACATCACATGCACGCAGAGACATAGATCCCACATATACCCTGAACAGACTGTTGTTAACGAGCACCTATGAAGGCCGTGACGGCACACGAGGGGGTGAGCGGCCAGCACCACGCCCAGCCGCCGTTATCTCCCAAGTGGTGAATTTACGTGCCGCAATAAGTACTCATTTGAGGCCGAGTCGACCTCGGGGAGGCCCAGGACCGGTTCAGATAATCGTCACTGGTGTTGGCCGTGAGCGGGAATCGAACTCGGGTGGTCAAGTTCATAGTGCAGCGCGCCATCTCTCATGCTACCGCTTGCCACAAAGCCAAAGATCCCCCAGTATAGCCTTAACAGACTGTTGGGGCAAGTGCTGTTAGCGAGTAGCACCTATTGAAGGCCGGCACTGCACACGAGGGGGTGGCTGGCCAACACCACTCCCGGCCGCCTTTGTCTCCCGAGTAGCGATGTTTACACACCGCACCAGGTACTCAATTTAGGCCGAGTCTACCCAGGGGAGGGCCACACACACATACACTTGCTCTCACAGGCATCCACAAACCTGGTCAGGGGATGCGCTGTGGGAGTCGTCGTGGTCCACGTGTGGAGGGGACGCCAAGGCGTGGGGGGGGGCCCGGGCGGTTGCGGGGGGCTCGCTGCCAGAGCGCGAGGGCGAGTGAGAGGGGGAGCGCGAGGCGGAGGGAGACGCAGAGCGCTCCGCCGGTCGCTTCACCCCCGCGCGCGTCGCCTCGCCGCTGCCGTCACACAGATGAGCACAGCGTGAGCGCAGCCATCGCCACGGAGACTCGGACACACTCACACGCCCTAACCCGACTCCTAACTACAACACCAACAAAACTACCAACGCACAACGCTGCCCGCCACTCTAACCCCTACCCCCAAACTCTAACACTACCCCGACCGCCAACTCTAATAAAACCCTATAACCCTCTTATGCCTAACTAACCCGACCTCAAATATCCATTTTACTGGTAGGAACGAAGTGGACCAGCCTACAATAGATTATTTCGTCCGTCCGTCCGTGTAGCAACATCGCCCCCTACTGCAAACACTTGGCATGACCCTACAAAAACCTTTCGACTCAGTGACGCTTTCCTGGCTAAACAAGTGTAACATTCCCTTATAATTCCCTCAGATAGCTTTTAATTAAAACATTTAAATTAATGAGGCTTTCCTGGCTAAACACGTGTAACATTCCCTCATAATTCCCTGAGATAGCTTTTAATTAAAACTTTTAAATTAAATAAAAAACTCACAGTGCCCTAAAGCCTACAGCTAGGCCTAAAGCCTAGAACTAGGCCACAAACTCTCCCTTCGTATCGTACCCCCGCGTGTGTGAAAGGAAGTTAATGTTTCACAATGTTACATTCCCTGATGTTTTTAAATAGAAACATTTAAATTTAAAGCTTTTACATTCATTATTAAAACATTTAAATTAAAAATTAACTCACAGCGACCTAAAGCCTACAGCTAGGCCTAAAGCCTAGAACTAGGCCTCAAAGTCTCCCTTCGTATCGTCCGATTCGGTGTAGCAACATCGCCCCCTACTGCAAACACTTGGCAGGACCCTACAAAAACCTTTCGACTCAGTGGCCCTTTCCTGGCTAAACAAGTGTAATAATACATTATGTTTATATTCTTTGGTTATTCGTTCCTACCAGCCCACCCCGCAGGGTCCTGTTCTATTGCACATCCAAGTTGTGCCAGCACCGGGCCAGCACAGGACAGGTGGTTTTCCACTGAAATTTCACCAAGCAGAGCCGGAGCAGAGCCAGAGCAGAGCCGGGCCAACTCAAACACAGCGTCACGGCGTCACAGCGTCACGGCGCCACGGCGTCACCTACACGCGTCCCGACGTCACGCGCCGCGCGTGTCAAGCGAGCGGCACGGCTCGGCTTGTTGCGGTAGGGAAAGCAGCCGGCGCCTGCTGACCCGCTGCGTGCTGGCACGGCACGGACTCGGAACGGCTCGGTCACGCCAGCGGACAAAAAAGAAAGTTCAGGGCACCGCTAGGCGGTGATTTGCCGGCGCGGCGCTCACCGCGTGTCGGGCGGGGCGGGCGCCGGTGCCGCCCGCCGCTCCTCCGCCGGCTTCTCCCCCGCGGCCCCGTCGAGGGGAGGGGCCGCCGGGCGGGCGTCCCAGCGGGCGCGGGTCTTGACGGGGGGGGGCGCGGGCGGGGGGGAGGGGCTCCCCCTGTCGGCGGACCCCCTCTCCGGCCCGGGCGACGGTGACGCCCGGTCCCTGCGTCGCGGGGGCGGGGGGGGGCTCGCGGACGCGGGGCGGCGCGGGAGGGGCCTGGGGGAGGGGGACCTCGCGGGCCCCCCCTTCTTCGCTTGGGGCGGGGGGCTCGGGGGAGGGGAGGGGGACCCCGAGAGAGAGGCCTCGCGCCGCGGGGGAGGGGCCGGGGGGGACGCCCCGCGTCTCGCGGCGGGGGGCGAGGCGGACCCCTGCCGCCGCTTGATGCGCTGGGGGGGCACGGGGGACGGGGAGGGGGAGGCGCGGCGCTTGGCCCTGGGGGGGGGCGGCGGCGAAGGGGAGTGGGAGGGGGCGCGGCGGCGGGGGGGCGGCGGGGGGGACCCGGAGGAGCGGCGCTTGGGCCGAGGGGGAGGCGGGGAGGGGGGCGAGGGGCGGCGGCGCACGGCGGGGGAGCGGTGACGGTGGCCCGGAGATGGGGACCTGCGGAGGTAGAGAGACGCGGTTCAGTACGGGGGAGATGGCCTTGCACAACACACAGCAGCACAGCAGAGACACAAGCACTACACACAGCAGCACAGCAGAGACACAAGCACTACACACAACAGCACAGCAGAGACACAAGCACTACACACAGCAGCACAGCAGAGACACATGCACTACACACAGCAGCACAGCAGAGACACAAGCACAACACACAGCAGCACAGCAGAGACACAAGCACTACACACAGCAGCACAGCAGAGACACAAGCACAACACAGAGCAGCACAGCAGAGACACAAGCACTACACACAGCAGCACAGCAGAGACACAAGCACAACACACAGCAGCACAGCAGAGAAACAAGCACAACACACAGCAGCACAGCAGAGACACAAGCACTACACACAGCAGCACAGCAGAGACACAAGCACAACACACAGCAGCACAGCAGAGACACAAGCACAACACACAGCAGCACAGCAGAGACACAAGCACTACACACAACAGCACAGCAGAGACACAAGCACAACACACAGCAGCACAGCAGAGACACAAGCACAACACACAGCAGCACAGCAGAGACACAAGCACTACACACAGCAGCACAGCAGAGACACAAGCACTACACACAGCAGCACAGCAGAGACACAAGCACTACACACAGCAGCACAGCAGAGACACAAGCACAACACACAACAGCACAGCAGAGACACAAGCACAACACACAGCAGCACAGCAGAGACACATGCACTACACACAGCAGCACAGCAGAGACACATGCACTACACACAACAGCACAGCAGAGACACAAGCACTACACACAGCAGCACAGCAGAGACACATGCACTACACACAGCAGCACAGCAGAGACACAAGCACTACACACAGCAGCACAGCAGAGACACAAGCACAACACACAGCAGCACAGCAGAGACACATGCACAACACACAGCAGCACAGCAGAGACACATGCACTACACACAGCAGCACAGCAGAGACACATGCACTACACACAACAGCACAGCAGAGACACATGCACTACACACAGCAGCACAGCAGAGACACAAGCACAACACACAACAACACAGCAGAGACACAAGTACAACACACAACAGCACAGCAGAGACACATGCACTACACACAGCAGCACAGCAGAGACACAAGCACTACACACAACAGCACAGCAGAGACACAAGCACTACACACAGCAGCACAGCAGAGACACAAGCACAACACACAACAGCACAGCAGAGACACATGCACAACACACAACAGCACAGCAGAGACACATGCACTACACACAGCAGCACAGCAGAGACACAAGCACTACACACAGCAGCACAGCAGAGACACAAGCACAACACACAGCAGCACAGCAGAGACACATGCACTACACACAGCAGCACAGCAGAGACACATGCACAACACACAGCAGCACAGCAGAGACACATGCACTACACACAGCAGCACAGCAGAGACACATGCACTACACACAACAGCACAGCAGAGACACATGCACTACACACAGCAGCACAGCAGAGACACAAGCACAACACACAACAACACAGCAGAGACACAAGTACAACACACAACAGCACAGCAGAGACACATGCACTACACACAGCAGCACAGCAGAGACACAAGCACAACACACAACAGCACAGCAGAGACACATGCACAACACACAGCAGCACAGCAGAGACACAAGCACAACACACAACAACACAGCAGAGACACAAGTACAACACACAACAGCACAGCAGAGACACATGCACTACACACAGCAGCACAGCAGAGACACAAGCACAACACACAACAGCACAGCAGAGACACAAGCACAACACACAACAGCACAGCAGAGACACAAGCACAACACACAACAACACAGCAGAGACACAAGTACAACACACAACAGCACAGCAGAGACACATGCACTACACACAGCAGCACAGCAGAGACACAAGCACAACACACAACAGCACAGCAGAGACACATGCACTACACACAGCAGCACAGCAGAGACACAAGTACAACACACAGCAGCACAGCAGAGACACAAGCACTACACACAGCAGCACAGCAGAGACACATGCACTACACACAGCAGCACAGCAGAGACAGCTGTACGACACGGATGAGGGGCACGGGGGGAGCGGTGCGCGACCTGCGGTGGGCGTGCGGCGACGGGCTGCGACGGCGCCGAGGGGAGGGCGAGCGCCTACGACGTCCGGGGGAGCCGCTGCGGCGCCGCCTGAGCGAACAACGGCACGACGTTACACACACACAGATCCCCCGCGTAGCCTCACCAGACTGTTGGGGAAAGTGCCGTTAGCGAGCACCTATTTAGAACGGCAAGGCGCACAAGAGGTTTGGCCAGCACCATTCCCGGCTGCCTTTGTCTCCCAGTGGAGATGTTTACACACGACACTAGCTACTCATTTAGGGCTAAGTTGACCTTAGGGAGCACCCAGGACCTGTCTAGATATCACTGGCCACCGATGTTTGACGTAGCCAGGAATCAAACCCAGGTCGCCGAGTTTGCAGGACGATGTTGCTAACCTCGATACAGACACACTCCTCCATAACCACGCTCACCACGTCACTACCTTGCGAGCAAGTCTTCAAAAACTTTCCGATACCATCGGGAACATTTGAAGCCAAGCAGCAGTGAGCCTGGTTAGCGGATGGGTGGCCACCAGAGCTTGCCTGGGGGTTTTAGGACGTGGGGCTACCAGCTGCGTCGATCACATGGCCGTGCCGAGAGTAACCCCCTCATTAGCACGGACTTTCATCCGGCCTCTGGTTTCCTCCAACTTGACAAAAGACTCATTCACGGATTTGGCCAAACAGCCCGGCGTAACTTGACACTCTTCAAAAAGCCCCCCCGGGACCCGGCGAGGCTTTTAATTGCCATCGGCACTGCATCACACAACGGGGGGAGGGGGGGGCTGGGAGGGGACCTCGGCGCCATCTCGTCAGGCTCCCGCCCGTGACCGTGGGCGCTAGGCCGGGCGTAGAGCGTGCCGGTGTGTGCCGGGCGATGTCCCACCTTGGTGGGTGCGGTGGGGGGTGGGCTTCCACCAGTGGCGCCCTGGCAGCGTGAAAACGACACAAACGCACGCGCACCACGGCTTTACCCATCGGCACACGCAGTCCCGAGAGCCAGCGCCGGTCACCACCGCCTGCTACACAGCACTACCACCATCACCTGCTCCACAGCGCTACCTCCACCACCACCATCACCTGCACCACAGCACCACCACCACTACCTGCTCCACAGCGCTACAACCACCTCCACCACCACCACCTGCTCCACAGCGCTACCACCACCACCTGCTCCACAGTGCTACCACCACCATCACTACCTGCTCCACAGCACTACCACCACCACCGCCTGCTACACAGCGCTGTGTGTGTTTGTCTCCGTGTCTGTCTCCTGGCACAAGCGCCATGGTAATATCACCGCCACTTAGTGGCGAATGGCGGCTGTTGTTGTGTCTGTGCCTGTTTGTGTCTCCGTGTCTCGCTGTGTGTAAGGGTGTATGTCTCAGTCCTCTGTGTGTCTGTATATGTGTCCGTGTGGATTACCTCTATGTCTCCGTCTACGTGGATCTCCATGGCTCTGTATATCTACGTGTATGTGTGCACGTGTATATTACTGTGTGTATCTCCGCGTCTGCCAGTATACCCCTCCACGTCTCTATCTCAATGTATCCGTGTGTTCTTCCGCGTCTTTCCGCGTGTGTTTTTCCACTCGACCACGGGGAGAAAGACACGCAAACTAAAAATATACAGCAGGCGTCAGGGTCGGGATAGAACCCACGATCTCCTGAATACCAGGAAAAGCAGTTAACATCTCGCCACCGTCGAGGCGGCGGCGAAGATGACGCTACTCTAGACGGCGCGACCCCCACCTGGGCGGCGAGTGGTCCCTGTGCCGCGGGCGACGCGGGGGGGATGGGTGGGGATGCACCACCTCCTTCTCCGCCACCTTCACCACTGCCACCGCCGCCGCCTCCTCCTCCTCCGAGGACGATGACGGAGACGAGTCTGAGAACGACACGGAGCGGCGAGAGCCACGCACGGGCGTCAGGTGTCGGCGCTGGCGAGAGGGGGGCGAGGGAGGGGGGCGAGGGAGGAGGGGGGCGAGGGAGGGGGGCGAGGGAGGGGGGCGAGGGAGGGGGGGCGAGGGAGGGGGGCGAGGGAGGGGGGCGAGGGAAGGGGGCGAGGGAAGGGGGCGAGGGAGAGGGGCGAGGGAGGGGGGCGAGGGAGGGGGGCGAGGGAGGGGATCGCGAGCAGTGCGAATGTGTGGGCTGTGGCACGGGTTTTTTTTACTAAAAAGACAAAGATCCCCCGTGTAGCCTTAACAGACTGTTGGTGCAAGTGCTGTAAGTGAGCACCGATGAAGGCCGGCACAGCGCACGAGTGGCCAGCACCACTCCAGGCCATCATTGTCTCCCGAATGACGATGTTTACACACCGCACCAGGTACTCACTTTGAGGCTGTACACACACACACACACCCTTACCGGAGCTCGAGTCCTGGTTCTGGCGTCGGTACTGGCGCCGGGTCTGCACCGAGTCCGGGTTCGTCCCCTTCCTCTCCTCGTCTGAAACAAGTAGCAGCACCTCGTCAACAGCTCCTCCTCACCCCCAATCAACCATCCTCGTTAACACGTCCTCGATAAAGAACCCTCGTCAACAAGCTCGGCGTGAGCCGCCGTCAAAAACTCCTTGGCCTCCCCCCTCGCGAGTACCTCCTCACCAGCAGCCCTTGTCAATGCACGTGTACAGCCCGTTCGTCTATCCACTGCGAGATGAGGGCTCCCCCCCCCCCCCCCCACGCCGTGTCGATTGTGTGGGGGTTTTTTATTTCCGCAAAGTACGTCACCACGTCACCACCGTCACCACCACGTCACCACGTCGCCACGTCACCACCACCACGTCGCCGTCACCACCACCACCACCACCACCACGCCGCCACGTCGCCACGTCACCACCAACACCACCACATCGCCACGTCACCACCAACACCACCACCACGTCACCACCACCACGTCGCCACGTCACCACCAATACCACCACGTCACCACGCCGCAACGGCGCCACGTCGCCGAGCAAGGGTTCGGAGGGCATTGCGGCCAAGTCCACTTGCATCGCACCACGCTTGCCGCCTTCACCAACACTCCGACGCCACCTCGTTAGCCAAAGCCTCGTTAAACGCCCCCCCCCCCCCCCCCCCATCGTCTACATCCCCCGCTCGTGCTCACCAGAGTCGGAGGATCCAGCCTTGGGAGACTTGGACAAGGAGCGGCCTCCTCCGTGCCGCTTCACGTCTGCGATGAACGTGAAGAGGAAAGTGCGTCAGATGAAACCATCGCGCGGCAGCGAGCCTCTACCAGCTGTGCGACCAGGACTAATGTGGTGCTCGGTGGGCATGAGAGGGCGTGTGGTAAACTATAAAGCTGTTAAAACAATAAAATGTTATTATTTTACCAGTCAAGGCCCACCGAGCTATTGAGCTCCTTTTCAGAAGTGCCCTGGGAACAAATGATAGCTCAACGAAGTGGCTTATCACGTGGAAATTTACAGCAGCCAAATACTGAAAACACGTGTTTCTAAATGTGGAGGGAAAAACCGGAGGACCCGGAGAAAAGTCCACAAGACCACGGGGAGAACATGCAGACTCAAAATATACAGGCGTCAAGAGTTTGGGATCGAACCCACGACCTCCGAGATACCAGGCGAGGGAGTTAACATCTCACCACTGCGGCGTAGTGGGCGAGTATGAATCTGCATGTGTGTCAGGTGACTGCGATAAGGGTGTGTGTGTGTGTGCACGATAGTGTAGCGGTTAGCGCGCTGCGCTACGAAACCGGCGACCCGAGTTCGATTCCCGCTCACGGCCAACACTCAGTGGCGATTATCTGAACCGGTCCTGGGCCTCCCCTAGGTCGACTCAGCCTCAAATGAGTACCCGGTGCGGTGTGTAAACATCGCCACAGGAGAGACAAAGGCGGTCGGGCGTGGTGCTGGCCACCCACCCCCTCGTGCACCGTTTCGGCCTTCATAGGTGCTCGCTAACAGCACTTGCCCCTACAGTCTGTTAAGGCTATACGGGGATCTTTGTCTTTGTGTGCATGAGTGAGGGCTACCCACCTGGATGAGGAGAGTGGGAGCGGTGAGGGTGGCGCGTCCGGTGAGGTGCCGACCGATGTGAGTGGCGCCGGCGTGGTGAGGAGGCACTGAAGGATCGAGACCGGGATTTATGCCTGCGCCAACAGCAGCCAGTCACCATCATCATTAGAGAACTACCACACACACCACCAACACCCTAGCACACTGGCCATACTGCAACACAACGACACACATCACCCATAGCATACACAATTCTCACACTAACACACACAACACCACCACCCTAGCACACTGCCCATACAACAAAACTACACACATCACCCATAGCATACACACTTCTCACACTACCACACATAGCGCTACCTACCATATACAAAACACACCACACACAACACCATACACCACACACAACACACATACAACATATACCACCATACAAAGACCACCATCCACGTCGGAACATTAGCCACACCTTGCAGACAACCCGTACCGTACACACCACATAACGTTCACCACGCCAAACCTCGCACACAACACCGCACCGTCACACCGTCACACCGCACCGTCACGTCACACCGCGCCGTCACACCGCGCCGTCACACCGCACCGTCACATCGTCACACCGCGCGCGACCCTCACGTGCGCGGCCGGGGGGAGGAGCGCCGTCCGCGGGAGCGTGAGCGCCGGCGCGAGGACGAGGAGTGGTGGTGAGACGGCGACGGGTGGCGGTGGCGCCGGGGGCTGGCTCGGCGCATGCGGTGAGGCGAGCTGCGGCGACGCGTCGGCGACGACCGGCGCCGCGAACGCGACCTGCACGCAGGCAAAGATCCCCCGTGTAGCCTTAACAGACTGTTGGGGCAAGTGTTGTTAGGGAGCACCTGTGAAGGCCGGCACGGCACACGAGGGGGTGGGTGGCCAGCACCACGTCCCGGCCGCCTTTGCCTCACCTGTGCCGATGTTTTACACACCGCACCAGGAACTACCTCGGGAAAGGCAGGGATTGGTTCGGTCGTGAATGGGAATCAAACCCAGGTCACGAAGCACAGTGCGCAAACCACTGCTCCCCATACCACACATACCCCACCCAACCACCCGTATCACCACACCACCCACATATAGCTCGCACACCACCACCAGCACCAATAATACCACACACCACCCATACCTCTACTTAAGTTACATCTAAAGCTCAGTCCGCATTACACATTCAGGCCTTTTGTCAATCCACTGCTGGATGAGGGCCTCGCCACACCTATGCGAGTCTTGGGAAGTTACTTGACCATACTTCACCACGCTGGTCAGTGCGGTCTAACCAAGAGGGAGCACAGGACCGGTTCAGGTCTCACTCGACACAGACTTTAGGCAATGGAACTCGGGTCGCCGGGTCCAGAGCGCAAGTGCGCCCGCCACTATGCCACCGCTCCACCCTAAGTTTCCCATGAGAGCCGGTTGAACAGCCACTTCTCTATGAGACGGCCTTCATCCAGCAACGGAGCGATCGCGGCCGGCGGCGCGCGGTCTCACCGCGAGCGGGAGCGGTGGTGCGGGCGCCGTCGGGAGTGTGAGCGCGAGCGCGAGCGGCGCCGGTCCTTGCCGCGAGCGGCGCGCGCTTCGCCCTCCGAGTCGGCCGCCTCCACCTCCTGCTGCTTCTTCGCGGGCAGCGACGGGGGCGGCACCGCCGTCATTCCCACCTCCACTCCCCCCGCCAGCGCCGCCGCCTCCAGCCTCATCACCTCGCTGGGTCCACGCACACACGCAGGCCGACAGGGCATCAACAAAAGTTTTGCGAGATCATTACACGACCAAACCCGGAAATCTGTCATGATGCGTAGGGTTGTTAATTGAGCTTTCTCGCGTGATGGATGAACGCAAACACAAGGGAGAACAAAACACACGGATATGCACGGGTTGTGTTCACGCATTTCAACGCACGTCTGGTCCTCGGCAGAGGTTAAACGGCGATGATGACGAAGTCGCGTTGCTAGCCGCACAACGAACGAGGTGACGTCACGGGTGAAGACGTCGTCATGGGGATGCGAGCGAGCGCGTGTGCGGCCACGTGATGTCATCGCCTAGGCCGTCATTAATAGTTATCTTTACGAGAGTTAGCGTATGCCCTCGTGTTCGCCGGACAAATCGACAGAGCGAACTAGCGCATTAACGCTGTGAAACTTGCTTGGAATGCATTAACGATGAAATTGCGAAATATAATTACAGACATACGGGGTAAGCTATACCGCGTGTCGTATCGTGAGAATTCATATCACATCGTACGGTATTGCGAAAGTGAACAAGGCGCCGACGCAATTCGGAACCCCCTGGGGACGAGGCTGGTGCCCACCTGGTGGTGGAGGTGACCTCGGGGACCGGCGACGATGCCGCCAGACCGTGGTGCGCCGCCGACTGATCGGGTAGCGCCGGGGGCGAGTCTCCATGGTGAGTGCCCGCCGGCGGGTGGCTCATCTGCCCCAGCGCGTGCGCCAGCGCCGACAGCTGCGCGAGGTTGGGCACGGCCGACACCGGCGTCGCGGCCGGCGCCGGGGTCGGCTGCGCGGCGGCGGCGGCTGCGTTGGCGGCCTCCAGAAGAGCGGCGTGGGGGTGGTGCGAGGGGGCGTGGGACGGCGCCCGTGACGGGGACGGGGAGGCCGAGGAGGAGGAGCGACGGCGGTCGCGACGGCGTGGGGAGCGAGAGTGGGAGCGGCGCCTGGACAAACGCACGCCAAGGCACGCGGACAAACACGCGTTTTCACGTGCCCCCAATAAGAAAGATCCCACGTGTAGTCGACACAAGTGATGTTAGCGAGTGGCACCTGCGAAGGCAGGCATGGCACGCGAGGGGGTGGGTGGCCAGGACCATCCCTGGCTGCCTTTGTCTCCCCAGTGCTGACGTTTACACACCGCACCAGGAACTCATTGAAGGCCTGGACCAGTTCAGACATTGAGTGGTAACCCAAAGTCTGGTCACCAGGTTCGTAGCGCTACGTATGTACGTTGAATTTCTGCACTAACCAATGTACCACCGCTCCAACGCACACTCACAAAGACGACAATAGCAGCACACATTCGACCACTCGGTGATGGCGACATCACCACAGTGCTCGCGAGGGCCGACCGTTGTCCCGGCCATGCGTTTGCGCGAGAGGCGCCCGTTCACCTTGTGGGGCCGCTCCGACGAGGGGACTTGGAGCGCTCCCGCGCCTTCCTCTCCTCCTCCCTTTTCTCCGCCAGCGCCTCCTCCTTCATCTTCAGAGCTGCCAGCTTCTCCTGTTCCAGCTGAAACCGGCAGCAGCAGGAAAGCGTCACCCCTCGGTAGGCTCTCAAGAGGAGGCGGCCAGGAGAGCTCTGTCTGCTGAGGTTACTATCCCAAAGCTGCATTAACAACAATGAACATCCCAAAGCATCTTCTTGGTTCTTTCGGTAAAGTCACGTAGAAGGGAAATAATACAAAAATAAAACATAATAAAATAATTCTCACGACGTTTCGGCCACAACGCAAGCAACCGTCCTCAGGTGGAGAACAGGTCTGTCGAGAAGACAGAGGATGTTTTATTCTTATTATTTTATTATTTCCATTCTACGTGACTTTACCAAAAGAAGCAAGAAGATCAATCCCTGCAGTCACGAAAGCTTTAAATCGAAATCCCAAAGCATCTCTGGATGAACAGATGATGCCTTTTACAATTCACAAGCAGCACACACGCCTCTAAATCATCCACAGTGCACCCGATCTTGTCAGATCTCGGAAGCCAAGCAGGGCTGGGCCTGCACAGCCCTTGGATGGAAGATGTTCGTGTCTAAGACAGGCGTCATCGGCTGCCACAGGGCCGCCTTGTCAACAGGTGGCAGAATCGCAAAATACATTGTTGTACTGCACTGTTCTCCAACACCTATGCTTCCCCCGCCTTTACCAACCCGCACGGAGCAGTGAAGTACTGTCAAATAACTCCCTCAGTCCACACGGGATGGGGAAGTCCTCATCCAGCAGTGGATTAACAAGAGGGCTACACACGAGCAATGTGTTATGTGACGCTGCGAATGAAGCCAAGCATGCTTGGGAAGGACACTCGTGGCTTGAGGTATGGATGTATGTATGTACATCATGTTCCCATCACTAACGAAACATTACTACTAATTACTAGCCATTTCTCATCACCACGAACCACTGAGCACTGCAAATAATCACGAATCACCAACCACAGCCCATATATAAACATACTCCTGCGGAGGGAGCTGGTAGGAACGTTGGGTTGCTCGGTCAATGGCCTGCAGGGTCAACGGCGGCGTGGTGTATTCCGCAAATATGCCCGACTGTGAGGGCGGGCACAAGCCGGCGTGAGTAGGTTAAACGTTGAGTTTTATAAGGGCACCACGGGGTGACCAGCCCCTCCCCACCCAGCCCCTCCCCACCCAGCCCCACCCCTCCCTCCCCACCCAGCCGCTCCCTGCACGATGGACGGACACAATAATCCCCTGTGGGCTGGTGGAACCAGTGGGTTCCTACCAGTAACATTTAAGTATACTTTGACCTTCTTTCGCACCGTACGTAGCCAACCGTGCTCATTGGAGGTGTGGGGGTACGACGGCCAGTGGCAAGGACTAACTCCTGAGCGGCAGCCCAATGATGGGACACGTCCGAGAGAGGACGCCCAACACAGGAGACGGAGCGGTAAAAACCGGCTCGTGCGCCGGCGCCGGACGGAAAGTCGCGTCGCGTGACGGCGAGACGCGGCGGGCAGCCTGCGGAGGCCGTTCACCGGGCGGCGAATTGATGGTGGCCGTTGACGAGGGGCGAGCGAGCGTGACGAACCTGTCTCTGCTTGATCTCCTCTTTCTTCTGTTCGAGGAAGATGGAGGGGATACCGGCGATGTTCTCCTGCGCGCTCAGCAGCAGCGGCCACAGCTCGCCCACGAAGAGCCGCGCGTTCTTGCCGTTGAGAAACCCCGTGAGGTTGATCTGCATCAGGCGCCCGTCGGGGTTCTGAGGGCAACAAGGGGCACAATGGCGCCACACCGCGCCGATTTCAGCGCCCGAGCGCCAATCGGCAGTCCGATGCACGTCACTCGTCAAACTGACACATGCAGGGTCCAGAGCCCCCCCCCTCCCCCCCCCAACAATCTCTCGCCCACAAGTCCCATCAAGACACCCCCCCCCCCATCCACTCCTCTGTCAGTGACGCAAACTTCTTAAAGTGTAAAGTCGCCCAACAGGCCTCGAAAAAGTCACTAGACTGTCATTCTCAAGTAGTCAGACACGGCGTTAGACAACTGCAGTGATTCGTAATAAATTTTTTGGGTCAGGCCATGTAATGATCTGGCTAAATTTTTGTCGCAAGACCCCCCCACCCCCCTCACCACCCACATCGCCAATAAAATAACATTTTCAAGCGTTTAACGTAAACACCTCCGTGTTAAATTTACGAGGCACTCAACAGAGTTGCACCCACCTCGTTGCCGTCGGGTACGCGGCTCTAAATGCTTTGAGCGCACGCACAGAGCTTTTTCCAAAATCCAATGTTGTAATCCACTTCTATGCTCCAGCACTTACACACCCCGCGTTGCCGAGCAAGAACGGCCACGGCCCATTGGACTCCACACGCCCCCCGACGGCCGCAAGAGGCAACTTAAAGGGCCACAAAAAGATTCCGAATCTGGAGTTAATTTGCCTGGCTACATCGCTTTTTTCCAAGGGCGACTTGGCTACCAGAATTAAAGGGCAAGGCGGAAAACAGAAATAAGTGAAGCCTCAGATTTTCTCGGCAAGGTGTCGCCAACTAATAAGGGTACAGCGTGGTGTCCTGCTAACAAGGGCTCAGGAGAACCAGGTGAACCGATAAAGGATTGACGATCCTTAACGCACACTCCTCGGAACCCCTACTAAACCCCGCACGACGACCATGCCCTCGTCCTACGAAGTCACTAAATGTAATTGCTTTTAGGGGAAACGCAGAAAGTCGCTAAATCTAGCGACACACCCCCGGGCGAGTCGGCAATGCCGCGGTCCGCGTGGCGAGACCCACGGCCGAGTGTGCGCGTCGTCACAGCCTGCCCTCCTCGTCGGGCTCCCCGTAAAACAATGGCTACCAAAGCGGAGCGTCGCATACGAGCCCACTCGTCAGCAGGGCCAGCATAGGGCGAAGACATCCAAAGCAGCGCCGTGCGAGGTGGAGGCATTGGGGATCAGTGGCGCTTGCCGCAGAAGAACAAAATCACTTGGGCTCGCTTACGCGGAAAAATATTACGCAGAGTAATGAACCAGTATGTATTCATTTAAATACGAATAATGCTCCACAAGGGCACTCAATGCGTGTTTACGCGGTGCTGCGTATGCTAATCGTGTGCGATTGCATGAACATCACTCCGCACCTATTAGATTAACAGGGCACCGTCGTGATGACGGGAGTGCTCTTGCCAATAAAAGTCTGACGACGCACAAATGTTCATTTAAGTTCACTTAAACAAACGCTGCCGATTAACGCAAGTGTGGAAGAGCAATAGGCCGACAGACTAAGACACTTTGTTTCCTTTATGTTAAGTGATTAAGGTGAAAAAAGCCGATTCATCTATTTATAACGGTCCACTGCACACTACGAAACTTACACAATAATACCACAGGGAGAGATGTTCTAGTGCTGACCCTGCTCACAACTGGGCACACAACTTTAACTCACAACACAGAGAGCGGTCGAGCTATCTCTGACAGCGGTTCACCGGTGCTGGCGAGACGAGTATCGGCAGTGGTGGTGGTGGTAGTAGTCGTGATATCGTGGTGGTGCGGTGGCAGTGAGGATGCACCGGAAGTACTAAGACATCGGAGGAAGGAAGGAGAGTGCATGCGAGAGTGGCGTCTTCAGACGTGGCGCTCGCCGGCGGGGCGGGCAGGCTGCAGGGCCGGGACGTGCCCCCAGGGCCGACAGACATGCGTCTCTCTCACCGGGCCCTCCCCCGCTAGCGCAAGCCATTACCAACCATGTACCACACATCTGAATCGCAACACACGAACAAGCAACCATGAGATGGGCCCCGCGACACACAACGCCCCTAAGCTAGCGTTTGAGGCAATGCTGCCACGACTGGGATTGTCCTACGGGTTAGACTCGCCATCACAACGCAATTGGTCATGATCAAACACCGCAATGCAGGAGCCCGCCTGAAAAAGTTCGGCTTTCCTGGATAATATTTAGCTGGTTAGCAAAAATATTATTCTAGCAGAATTATCGCCGCTCATTTTACATGACATAACAAAAGCACGGTAAAAATAGAGTTGGGAATAAATGGCCGTTAACCCATTTAATCGGTGCTTCACAAAATGACCGACATACTTTCAGCAGTCCGTTTAATTATTTAACGGTTAATTACATACGCGGCACAATTATCGCAGTCACGGCAGGCGGGCAGTGAACAAATTGCATCTGAAGAACGCGCGTATCATTTGCGGGTGCTGGAAAAGCACAAACACGATACGTCGCGATACAACTGTGGCCTGCAAGTAGCAGGTTACGGGAAACAGATATTGCGATAATTGTTGTATCGCGGACATTTATTTATCCAGTGTCCCATCCGTAAAGGTTGAGTATCGAAAAATGGGATCGTTAATCACTACTGCCGTGAGATTTCACTCGTAGCACCAGCAGCAGCGGCGCCACCGCGATTACCTCAGTTCGGAGAGAGAAGTGACTAAATCTGAGCGTGGAACACCACCACTGCAACTTTTTTTTCTTGAAAAATCAACGTCAACATTGTAACGTTTAACACGTAGGCTTTCGCGACCAATGTTATTCATAATCAACGTTTTTGGGTTTAGATCGCGTTATTTATAAATGTGTCAGGTGGTGGAGGGTTACGACACATTTATAAATAACGCGATCTAAACCCAAAAACGTTGATTATGAATAACATTGTAACGTTTAACCACACACACGCGCGCGCGCGCACACACACACACTGGCCACGAGCGATAGTAAATTTAAAATAGATGCGGTTAATTATGCTCCGAATATAATTAGTACATTGTTTAAATTAACATGTGAGTTTTTGCCGCCGTTCGTAATCCCGAGTGCGGTTTTCCGGGTCGGGCTGCGTGTTTGAGCGTTCTTTCTCTCAACCTTTAACGCCACACACTGCTTGCTTACTTACTTAGGGCGTGCACAAAAGTTGACTTCAACGAAAAAAAGAGACCCGGGAAACCACACTTGGGATTTGAAATCACCATTTAAATTAAGTTTTAAAAACAAATATGCCATTCATAGTTAATCGAGTATAAAATGTACTTCTGCCGATTGGCAGCTACAAAACACATTGGATAACAGTTTAAGGCATTACAATTATTACTTTGTGCAATTAACCTGCTTGTCAGACTCACCTCCGCTTAACACAGCACTGGAGAATAGGAGTCATGATGTGTGAGCTAACAACTTGAGATGAAATAACTCCAAATTGGGTGTCAGGCCTTTTAAATCATAAATCACATCATTAGACACCATCAACACAGAGTGTGGACAGTCAACAACAGTCATTGTGCATTTGCTTACAACAACAACATTTCAAGGTTCATACACCCCCCCGCCCTTCATCAACAGGCGCCCAGCAACAACAACAACAACGACGACGAGAGAGAGGCAAGGCCTCGTCGCTAGCGCGTCGTTACGTGAAGCTGCGTGCGCCATGAGCAGCGACTGCTGCCTCTGCTGGATTCTCTCCCGCGCCGGAGCTGCTGCGATACGAATCGTCGCCGTACCGCACACCTACAACCCATCTAGTGGAATCGGACTTGGCATCTGCATCGTGTTGTTTTTGTGCTTTGCTGTAGTTCCTACCCAAAATATTTATTATTCGACTGCGGTTCACCGAGCAGAAGGCTGCTCCGCGTATCCTAGTCACTGTATATAGTTACATTCTGTAAATGCTGATATTTGGCAGTTACACAAGAAAACATTATGATGACGTCATATATAACCCTTCTGCTGCCAATTACTCTGGAACACATTTTGCAAAGCACTTATTTATTTAGAACATTAAATATTGTGTTGGTTATTTCAGACATAGCTCAGAAGGTGCCGCTCATAGCAGAGGTTCGTGGTTCAAATCCCACGGGCCACCCTGGTTATTACTGTGGTGCGCATTAACTGGAAAATATCACGCGTCGTCTGCCTCTCTGCGGACGTGAGAAGATCCCGCAACGTCATTCAAATTGACTAGGCCACTCCGCGCCAGCATCTTGGTTCCAATTTGCCAAATTCCATAACACCTAGCGACATCACCCGTGTGATGAGTCTTCCTTCCTTCCTTCGTAAAAGCCTCGTGCTATCAGAAAGACGCGGATACCAAAATGGACTAAACTATTCTTCTAATTCATACATAAATGTTTTTATTTTATTATGTTTTATTTTTATTATTTTATTATTTCCATTCTCCGTGACTTTACCGAAAGAACCAAGAAGATGAATCCCTGCAGTCACGAAAGCTTTAAATCGAAAAATAAATGTTTTTGTTAAGAAACTAAATCTATTTTTTACACTAATCGCAACACGATATATTGCGAAGGGGGTGATGCGATTATCGTGAGTCCCTCTGTATCGTACTACGGCCATATCGCAGCAACCCTACCACGTGGAGAGAGTGCAGCAAAAGGCCTCTGCTGCAATCGCTACAGCGCACTGTGCACAGCAGCAAAGAGCCATCACGGACGGGCGGATAAACGGAGCCAAGCTCAAGGCTTTGGTTACATGTAAAAGGGTTGCGGACGCTAGCAATTAGGCGTGTAATGACACTCAAGATCCCTCGATTTGAATCGATTCTCACGGTTCATGTTATGTGCGTCCAATTGACGACAGGTTGTTCACAGTTCATGCACGAGAGTGTTACGATTTACAATGTAACATTTAGGCTGACGGTCTCAACAAAAGTGAACATAATAAGCGACGAGTTATACAGTTTGTCCTCGAAATGATGCGCGCACGTGGATATACCGCGTGTAACAGGTCGTTTTGGAGGGAACCGCTAAAATTTGAAATAAAAAATATAAATCAAAGCACTGCTGACGCTCGACACTGGAACGCAACGGCAAATTGTCGTGAGCTGCGTCTCCATGCTGCTCTTACGCGTCACGCTTACACGCAGCCCCGCCAGTCATCACTGGATTCTGTGCGCTCAGGTATTGGCTTGTGATTTTTGGTGGTTTCAGCGGAGGTTTTATTTCCCCTTTATAATGATTTTCATGTAATTTGTTATTGAATACAAAGAACAATATAACGAGACCAATAATGCCAAATGCAATTGATGGGGTTTGGTTCCAAAAACGGATGTATACCGGGGTACACCCCACCCCTATCAGGCATCCCGCTCTTTCGAGGACACACTGTTGTTCAAGGTGTAAAAACAAAGCAATGAGACAGAGCACAAATTCAATCAAATCGTGACCGCAAATTGGGATAACTGATCGAATCGTCGAGCTGATGAATCGTCACATGCCAACTGGGATCGCCGTGACGTCACAGCCGAGCGCTGTGGCTCTCCGGTCCGTGATGACGGATCGCTGGTGCTGGGCGCAGGTGTCACAAGTGCGTGTCTCACCTTCTCCTCCAGCTGATTGAAGACGAACTCAATTACGACGTCGTCCTCAAAGCCGAGCATCTGTGTGATCTTCTGCGTGATCCACGGCTTGATGGTCTCCAGGTTCACCTTGGTCATGTCAACCTGGAGACAGCGGGAAACACCAGTCAACACGAGCCGCACACCCTGCTGAGTTCGTCCAAACCGAGGCTCTGCCCGTCAGAAGCGTCGCAACAGTCGTGTTCGCTGCCATCATTATCATAAACACCGTGGAGCGGAAGATCTAGCAAGCACAGGTTCGTCCGTGTCTCACCCACACGCTTATTGTCAACAACCATGATCAATCCACTGCTGGACGACGGCCTCCCTAAGATGTCATCATCCCTCCGTCAACACGATGCGATAGTCCACCCGACTCCTGCACATGATCTCATTAGTGGCCATATTTTAATAACTATCATAGATGCAGCGATTCCACTGTCGTGATTCACTGCCGATGTTTAAGAATGGAGTGTTATTTTTGTTTTACATTGCGATGGATGGGAGAGCAATCGGCGGCTACAGGGGTGACATGAACCCATGAGGTAACAAAAAGGAATGAAAACTCCTCGATTCGAAAGCACGGAACTTGAGTCAGACGTCACGAGGGTTAGAAATCCGCAGCAATTGACGAAACGATGCATCATTCCACCACTATCGTCACTTAATCCAGGCATGCATTCCACCAATGCTATCAAAGTCTATTTTTTTCCTTTAAGACTCAATTTACAGTTGACATGCACTCGTACGCAACACGATATAGTCTAGCATTGGTGTATGGTTCAATAAACTTCCAATTATCTGGGGTAACAGAGGAAGGGGTGGCCCAGGTAAAGAAAACACTTAGACAATACAGTACAATGTCACTTAGGTATGAAATGTATTAATCGTTTAGCGATGTGAAACAGGAGTGAATCCAGGACTAATTTTCTGTTTTCATTGCTTATCCGGTTTACTTACCAACGCATGGGCAGTCACGTGAGCTCCGAGTCGATGACATTTGACGAGTGAGGAGTAGCTAATGATTAAACCAGCGTGCAAGTAAAACATACTTAAGAAATAAATTTCACCATGCACGGTTAATCTACAAACTGGGTAAATCCGCAGTTTGCAATGCCCAAGGGCAGCAATAATAATAATCGGCAAACTTCAACACTTTCTGTAAACAATGAGAAACACATTTCTTTGAACTGTAATATCATTCCCATACCTGTCAACCCATACGATTTACCCCGAGAAATAGAGTTTTCAGGTCCACACGGCAGACAGCCGTTTGAATATGGGGAAAAAAGGCCATGGTTTTTGTACGTTTGCGTTTCTCCCTTGTGATGGGATTTCGATGGATGAACGTCGAGATGGAAAGGAAACGGGGTGAACAATAAGGTCTGAATTATCTGTAATAAGGTAGGCACTGTGATAAGGGGTTGACAGAAATGCATTCCTCGTGTTTGTTTCCAGTCGTTGCACACTCTCATGTCTGCAGTACTACTCATTTACATAAACGTGTTCGGTTTGGCAGCCACCATTCCCTTCCAAACCACAGTGGAGCTACCATGGTTGCAGTCAAACAAATCCGAGAAAACCGAATGCCCATAGACTATAATGCGTGTACGGTACAGGCCATGGACGATCGCATTTTCCACATCGCAATTCGTTTTTAGTGTGCCTGCAGCGTGCTGCGAATGAGTGTGGTGTAGTGTACGCCATGGGACCTCCCTTGCCAGTATAAACATATAAGAATAGATTTTACCCTTTCTGGCAATAAAACAGGTGTTAAGATTTTGATTTATAGCTTTCGTGACTGCAGGGATTCATATTCTTGGTTCTTTCGGTAAAGTCACGTAGAAGGGAAATAATAAAATAATAAAACAATAAAAAATTCTCACGTTTCGACTGCAACACAAGCAATCACATTTTCCAATGTTCTTGCTGTGGATATCACACCTGATGATGATTGCTTGTGTTGCAGTCGAAACGTCGTGAGAATTTTTTATAGTTTTATATTTTTATTATTTTATTATTTCCCTTCTACGTGACTTTACCGAAAGAACCAAGAATATAGGTGTTAAGATGTTAAACCACCAAACAGAAACCTTTCGCAAGGAATCATGTCTGGATTAACCACATATACTTGTGTCGAACATGCAAACAAAAACACATGCTCTGATAGTATATGCATCGTCTTCGAGTCCGTGGTGTGTTGGATCATTCATCACCTTTTTCTCCAGTCCTTCGGCAAATTTCATTTGCTTCATGAGCTTCTTCTGCTTGTTGCAGAAGCGATTGTCCTGGTCGGCACTCGTTCCCTGTGGAACAGTGCAGCGATGAGGACGAGAGAGCGAGACCACCACACTCACCATCACTATTGGACACGGGCGTGTTCACCGTGCACGAAAAGTAAAGTCCACACAGGATCAACGTTACAGTAGTATTACGTTTGTTTATCCAAGGAAGTATCACAGAACATGAAGACTAATTGTCAGGAGTCCTGATAATATTTTGCAGTCGGCGGCGATAATTCCGACTCCGAATCTTTATTTCTATGAGACATGAAGCTCTTCTTCAAAGACATTTTCCCACTTAATTAATTTTAATACATTTATAATGAAGTCAATGGGGCGTTCAAACATTAACACCAACATTAGTCAGCATAAAAACAAACGTATATCACTAAATATCTAATAACATAAACGAGAAAGGCGAGACAAGCGAGGCACAATGTTGGAAGCACAGATGTATGATGAACTTCATTCGCACCGTACGTAGCCAAGTGCTAATCGATGGTGCGGGGGAGAACAAAAGGACAACATACAAAAGACAGACGCGGAGATAAGAGACATAGGACAGAGTCGTCGGACAGAAAACCAGCACAGAAGAGACAGCGGCATTAGACAAACACAACACGAGTCGGACACGGGGCGTAATGAGACACGGACGAGCCAGGCAGGGGGGACAGAGCGATGGGACACAGACAGGAGAAAGACGCAGAGAGGACTCGGACACACGCCAGAGACCGGCACACACACACACACAGACTGAACGAAGCGCACAGCAGCCAGAGACGCAATGTCGACGAACACGACACGGAGGCGACACGGGAGCCGATGGCCACATGAGGGGTTTGCGTTTATTTTGTTTACCCAGCAATCTACTCACGGGGGCCCTAGTTTATAACACGTCTCCATTTGCCGCAAGAGCGGCCCTCATTTGCACGAGAGGAGTCCCACACGCAGCGAAGACGCAGCCAGACATCGTGGTGGTGGTAGTGAGGGGTGAGGGGTGCCTCGGCGTGACGACCACACCAAGCTCTAGACGTGAAGCTTTCGTGACTGCAAGGAATCATATTCTTAGGTGTTTTCGGTAAAGTCACGTAGGTAAAACATGAACATTAAAATTTATTTTATTATTTTTTATTAATTTTGATGTTTTACCTACGTGACTTTACCGAAAACACCTAAGAATATGACCACACCAAGGCCGAGGCCTTGAAAGCCTCCTGCAACGGGCCTCACTCAACGGCCTCGCGCGTCGACCAATCGCGTGCGCGCACTCGCACCACGTGACGCGCGCTCCACCAATGGGGAGGGGGCGCGCGGGTCGCCGCCGCCGCCGAAGCTCCGCGAACGACACGCGCTCCGCCATCTTTTGCCCGCCGAGTGGCGAATCGACGGCTGCCGCTGCCTCCGCGCGCGAACGCCGCGCGGCGAGCAGCAGGGAGGAGGAGGAGAGGGTAACGAGGGGAGGAGAGAATCGAGAGCGGCGGCGGCGGCCGTGGCCGTGTCGGCTACGGCGCCGTCTCACCCTGAAGAAGCCCGCGTCCATCTTGGCTGCTTCTGCTGCGCCTCGCCACGGTGAACACGTGACCTGCGCGCGCGCGCGTGACGTCACGAGGAAATAATTACGTCACGAGGGAATAATTACGTCACGAGGCAACAATTACGTCACGAGCAAATGGCGTCATCAACTAAATTCGCGGTGTTGGGCAGGATGACGTCATCATGGGTCTCTTTTGGCAGGATGACGTCATCCTGGGTCTCTCTGCCCCCATCGCTCTCACGCGGTATAATGACGTAATGAGGCAGTGAAGTTATACACTAAAATCACGATTTGACTTGAAGCTTTCGTGACTGCAGGAATTTATATTCTTTGGGTCTTTCGGTAAAGTCACGTAGATAGGTTCAAAGAAAATAACTGAAATAAAAATGTACCCTTGGGCTACACCCATTTTCAACCTTTAAAACAGTCTGTCTCAGCAGTTGCCCGCACTCTTTTATATTACACGCTTTTTATTTAACTCACTCTCTCTACTCTTAGGTTTTTTTCGGTAAAGTCACGTCGGTAAAAAATAATAATAATAAATGAAAATAATGTAATTGAGTTATTTTTATTTATTATAATTTTATTATAATAAATGAAAATAATTTTATTGAGTTATTTTCATTTATATTTTTTTTATTTTATTATAATAAATGAAAATCATTTAATTGAGTTATTTTATTTATTATTATTTTATTTTATTATAATAAATGAAAATCATTTAATTGAGTTATTTTCATCTATTATTATTTTATTATAATAAATGAAAATCATTTAATTGAGTTATTTTCATTTATAATTATTTTATTAGATTTTTTTTTCCTACGTGACTTTACCGAAAAAACCAAAGAGTATGAATCCTTGCAGTCACGAAAGCTTCAAATCTAGAATTAACTCACTCTGTCTGTTGTCGTTGTTGTATCCTCAAATCGTGTAACTCTATTTTAACCCACTTTCCAATGTGTTATAGATTGCAAACTTGGTATACCTATGTGATATTGATGACAATACTATATTCTATCACTAAAAATACAGAAAGTATTTTTAAACATTTTGTATATGTTATGTTTCGGCTTGGCTCTAATTGTCCACGCTCAACTGACGTTGGCTGTAAGTCACCACGTGGTCCCTTACGTCACGGCAAGCCTCGGGGCCACTTCCTGGAGTTCTGCCATTACTCGTACGGTACATTTAATAAAAGCGTGTTTTTTAAAGAAAGTATTTTAAAATATTACTTATTGTTATTTTCTTTTAACCTATCTTCGTGACTTTACCGAAAGACCCAAATAATATAAAAATATAAAATCACGTCGTTTTGCCGGATGACGTCATCCTGCGCCCCACCCCGCCTACCGGACCCAGAGCGTCGGAATCGATTCCTCGATCCGCGTTAATCGAGCCACTGCTTAATCACAGTCACATCGATTCCTCGAATGTTATATTTTATTGAGAGGTATTCCTCGTATTCTTGGTTCTTTCGGTAAAGTCACGTAGAATGGAAATAATAAAATAATATAAATATAAAACAATATATTTATATTATTTTATGAATATGAATCCCTGCAGTCACGAAAGCTTTAAATACAAATTTAGGTATTCATCGATTCATCGATTAGCATGGAACCACGATTCTAGCACAGCGATTACGGTGTCACGGGATAGTTGGTGGTGGAGGTTTCTCAAATCCACCCCCCGCTTCTCCACGCAGCAGCAGCATCTCGCAGTGGCTATGAGATGTTAACTACCTCGCCTGGTGTACAGGAGGTCGTGGGTTCGATCCCAACCCTGACACCTGCTGCTGTATATTTGGAGTTTGTGTCTCTCTCATCATCATCACGGTGGCTAGGAGATGTTAACTACCTCGCCTGGTGTGCAGGAGGTCTCGTGGGTTCCATCCCAACCCTGACGCCTGCTGCTGTATATTTGGAGTTTGTGTGTCTCGCTCTCATCACCATCACGGTGGTTATGAGATGTTAACTACCTCGCCTGGTACACAGAAAGTCGTGGGTTCGATCCCGACCCTGACCGTCTGCTGCTCTGTATTTGGAGTTTGTGTGTCTCCCTCATCATCACGGTGGCTAGGAGATGTTACCTACCTCGCCTGGTATACAGGAGGTCGTGGGTTCGATCCTGACCCTGACGCCTGCTGCTGTATATTTGGAGTTTGCGTGTCTCTCATCATCATCACGGTGGTTATGAGATGTTAACTACCTCGCCTGCTCTGCAGAACGTCGTGAGTTCGATCCCAACCCTGACGCCTGCTGCTGTAGATTTGAAGTTTGCGTGTCTCTCTCCCATCATCATCATCATCACGGTGGCTAGGAGATGTTACCTACCTCGCCTGGTACACAGGAAGTCGTGGGTTCGATCCCGACCCTGACGCCTGCTGCTGTATATTTGGAGTTTGTGTGTCTCCCTCATCATCATCACAGTGGCTCGGAGATGTTAACTACCTCGCCTGGTATACAGGAGGTCTCGTGGGTTCGATCCCAACCCTGACGCCTGCTGTATATTTGGAGTTTGTGTCTCCCTCATCATCATCATCACGGTGGCTGGGAGATGTTAACTACCTCGCCTGGTGTACAGGAAGTCGTGGGTTCCATCCCGACCCTGACAACTGCTGCTGTAGATTTGAAGTTTGCGTGTCTCTCTCCCATCATCATCATCATCACGGTGGCTAGGAGATGTTAACTACCTCGCCTGGTATACAGGAAGTCGTGGGTTCGATCCCGACCCTGACCGTCTGCTGCTGTGTATTTGGAGTTTGTGTGTCTCCCTCATCATCATCACAGTGGCTAAGAGATGTTACCTACCTCGCCTGGTACACAGGAATTTGTGGGTTCGATCCCAACCCTGACGCCTGCTGCTGCTGTATATTTGAAGTTTGCGTGTCTCTCTCCCAGTGGTCGTGTGGCTTTTTCTCCGGTTTTCCCCTAATTTAGAATCAACGTCACGCGTTTAGCGCATTTAGCTGGTATACATTCCACGTGATGATGATGATGAGCCACTTCGCTGAGCCGTCATTTATGATTGCCAGGTCACTTCTGAAAAAGAGCCATTTGGCTCGGCGGGCCTTACCTGGTCAAATAAACAAAAATAGTTTATAGATTTTAGTTTAAATTGGTACCACCACGGTTACAGTCGATGACGTGCGGTTCCGTAAACTGTGGGCTACTTAAATCATGAGATTTTTTTATTTTACCAGATAAAGCCCATTGAGCTTCGTAGCTTTTTCTTCTTGGTTCTTTCGGTAAAGTCACGTAGAATGGAAATAATAAAATAATAAAAATAAAACATTAAATAATTCTCACGACGTTTCGGCCACAACGCAAGCAGCCGTCCTCGGGTGAAGAACAGGTCTGTCGAGAAGACAACGTCTGAATGTCTGAATTTAACTTTGTAGCTTTCCTTTTCAGAAGCAACCTGGCCACAAATGATAGCTCAACGCGGTGGATTATAGCCGCGTGGAAAAATTATAGCGGCCACCTTCGCGGACTTGACCTCACCGCCACGGCGGCTGGCAAGGTAATTATCCGACTAATGCCAATCTCCCCCCCGTTGTGATTGTCCACAATAACACCACGGCGTTCACTGTACGCTCCCTTGCACAGGCGAAGATTCATCCCCCAGTTGAATCGCAGGCAGTGGCCCAAGTCTGGAATCAAACCCAGGATCTCAGCGGCCCTCTGCGCTCTGACCGCTGAGCAGTGCTTTGAATTCTAGATTTGAAGCTTTCGTGACTGCAAGGATTCATACTCTTTGGTTGTTTTCGGTAAAGTCACGTAGGTAAAACAATCAATGAAATAATTACAACTAAATTAAATCACGATGTTTCGGAGGCAACACAAGCTTCCTTTATCAGGTGTAAAAAAGGCACAGCAAAATAACTAGCGAGTTATTTGTGATGAGACATTGTTATATAGGGGACCCTATTTTGCTGTGCCTTTTTAAATCCTTTATATTAAGTTCACTTGCTTGCGTGCTTGCTTGCTTGCTTACGACCGTGCAAATCATTCGGTCGTTTTTAAACCCACTTCCTGTGATCCAATCGAGCTGACATTTTGCACACAGACTCGTTGTGCGTGACAATTAATTTTCGTGAAAAAAATTTAAAATTTGACACTTTAGGGGATTTTTTTTATATTTATTTACTAATTGCTTAATGCTGCCAGGCTATCATCTGACCCATAGGTGGCAGCCATCTCAAGCCAGAGGACGAGAGGACTCTAGCCGCCCGTTTTAAATACCACCGATGCCACGCATATAAAGGATTTATAGTGAAAAACTTTGTTTTTACGGGTTAATTTTTTTTTACACCTGATGAAGGAAGCTTGTGTTGCCTCCGAAACGTCGTGATTTAATTTAGGTGTTTTCATTGATTCTATTGATTGTTTTACCTACGTGACTTTACCGAAAAAACCAAAGAGTACAATAGTGCTTTTACTATCGAGAGTGCAACTCCACCGCTCGCGGGTCCTCCGGGGGTCGAGGCGCTGGGTGACGAAGAGCACGGTTGGCTACGTACGGTGCGAAAGAAGTTCAACACACGCGCACGCACCGCCGCGGGGAGGGTCCCATGGGCCGGAGAGACCCGGACACCGGGGCGATGCAGAGGAGAGACATTGGACAGGGGGGGGCAACGAAGGGGATCGGTCCATTGAATTATTTGCACCGGGGCCCACGCCAATCAGGCTACTATGTACACTGCTGCCACCTCCACCTGGCGCGTGTGAGACCGCGGCTATGTTTAGACACGCGCTGAGCCCTCCCTGCGCCTGACTCCCGGGCGCCGTCGTGACAGACCGCAGCAGCCACGCCGTCAATCTCAGTTGGCTATGGACCCTCCTCTGCCCCCCCCCAGAGATGCGCACCGACAGCCGTGTTCATTGGCCCTCCGTAGAGGCGAATGTGGGAACAAGTGAGGATGTGGGGGGTTAGGGATGAGTGTTAGGCCGACCACAGCCCCTTATACTCCGGTACGTTAAACGAGGGGGCCCAAACTGAACATTTGTGTTCACTGCGAAGCGGAATTAACTACTGGACATCTGTGAAACTACTGGACATCTGTGAACTACTGGACATGTGTGAACTACTGGACATGTGTGAACTACTGCACAAGAGCTTGATAACTCATCGGATTCCGCGAGTATAAATATTCTGATTCTGAACCGTGTGCATCTCACCGTCTCCAGATATGTGTGTGTGTGTGCGTGTCTCATCCATTCATTCCAGCCAGGTCTATCCGGATTATTTACCTGGAAAATATATCCAGCACCTAGTAACGCAACTGAAAAGTGCATGATCCAGCATGGAGAGTGGAGAAGCACGCATCATCCAAACTGTTAAGAGACATGAGTGGGCTTCAGCAGGGCCGGACAGGCTCACTACTCTTGGGGACGAGGGTGAATAACGGATGCCGTGTCGAGCACGCCGTCGTGACGCAGGACCACGCCGTCGTGACGCGGGACCACGCCGTCGTGACGCGGGACCACGCCGTCGTGACGACGCGGGACCACGCCGTCGTGACGCGGGACCACGCCAATGTGACGTGGGACCACGCCGTCGTGACGACGCGGGACCACGCCGTCGTGACGACGCGGGACCACGCCGTCGTGACCACGCCGTCGTGACGACGCGGGACCACGCCGTCGTGACGACGCGGGACCACGCCGTCGTGACCACGCCGTCGTGACCACGCCGTCGTGACGACGCGGGACCACGCCGTCGTGACGACGCGGGACCACGCCGTCGTGACGACGCGGGACCACGCCGTCGTGACGACGCGGGACCACGCCGTCGTGACGACGCGGGACCACGCCGTCGTGACGACGCGGGACCACGCCGTCGTGACCACGCCGTCGTGACGACGCGGGACCACGCCGTCGTGACGACGCGGGACCACGCCGTCGTGACCACGCCGTCGTGACGACGCGGGACCACGCCGTCGTGACGACGCGGGACCACGCCGTCGTGACGACGCGGGACCACGACGTCGTGACCACGCCGTCGTGACGACGCGGGACCACGCCGTCGTGACGACGCGGGACCACGCCGTCGTGACGACGCGGGACCACGCCGTCGTGACGACGCGGGACCACGACGTCGTGACCACGCCGTCGTGACGACGCGGGACCACGCCGTCGTGACGACGCGGGACCACGCCGTCGTGACGATGCGGGACCACGACGTCGTGACCACGCCGTCGTGACGACGCGGGACCACGCCGTCGTGACGACGTCGTGACCACGCCGTCGTGACGACGCGGGACCACGCCGTCGTGACGATGTGGAACCACGCCGATGTGACGTGGGACCACGCCGTCGTGACGTCACCACGCCGTCGTGACGTCACCACGCCGTCGTGACGACGTGGAACCACGCCGATGTGACGTGGGACCACGCCGTCGTGACGCGGGACCACGCCTTTGTGACATCACACACGAAGGAGCAGTGCGGCCGCGACACGTGGGGACGTTTATTTGAAGTCGGGGCAGCACGGCAACAAACACACGCGGCGATCGCGCAATTTACAAAAGTATTTACAAGCGAGGGGTGGGTGGGGGTTGTGAGCACATGCGCCTCCTCTCAGTATGTACACCGTGTTCATCGCCACCACCCGCACGACGGGGGAGGCCACAGCGGGCACAGAGCAGACGGGGGCCTCTTAAGTGGCCCGGGAGCTGGAATTGCCTTCCACGCGTACTCCCTGCAGCAGAAGCGGCGGCGGCAGCAGCAGCAGCAGCAGCAAGGCAGTAGTGTATTTACAGTCGCGACAGCCAGGCTGGGCAATGCCACACTACCACGGTCTACATTCTACGCCAGGGTCGGGGGGCAGGGAAACCTCTTGCTTACGGAGGACTTTTAAATGCCTTTTGCCAGAGAGCGACACGTTAACACACAAACACAGGCGCGTGCCGGAGCTCTCTGTGAGTGACAGCAGCTGCGAGGCGCGCCGTTACAATCAGACACAGCGTTGTTGTTGTGGCCAGGTCATCGGGAAAATGTTTTCGTCCCCCTCTAGCACCCGACTAGTGCGGCTAAGAATCGGAGTCTTTATTTCGGCTGCAGGAGGAATCTGATGAGATGCGAAGTTCGTTTTGACACATGTCCAACTAAGACGCTAATGTGTGTGTGTGTACAGTTTGTAGGCCATTTCGAAGTGGTCACTCACCCAGGGGCTTAATTTCAGCTGGCTCTGTCTGCGTCAGCGACCCGAAACAAATATTTCTCACGGCAGGCACACGGCGTCTCGCACACATGTAATTGCTTTGGACGTTGCTACGAGTCACATGCCACCCGACCTCCCAAGTCTACTGAGCAACCGGGAAAAATTACAGGGTGCTTCGAATCTTTTTTAACACTTATATGGGACTATCGTTTTTAATGGAAAAAGAACGGATAATACACTGTAACATTATGACAAATGTGATGTTAATAGCTTCAAAAAGTCTCCACTTGTTCGCCATCGTTGTCAACGCACGCCTGGAATCTTCTCCAAGTGGTCTCCAGAACCCGGAGGCACATTTCTCGTGGTATTGTTGCAAATTCTCTGAAGTGTTAACTTTTTTTTGAAGCACCCTGCATTGCACGTACGTACGTTACGTTACGTTGAACTTCTTTCGCACCGTACGTAGGCACTCATGCCAACCACCCCGTGGTTTCCCGCGCGCCGCACCCAACGAAGCCATGGGTCGTGCGTGGCCCACGGGGTCTCCCGCTCTCCGCGCAAACAAAGCGTGGCCGGCTAAACCCCGCCGGGTGTCTCCCAGGAACCTCGCGTTCCCAGAGCGGTGAAGCGGGTGGTGGGGGGCGAGGGTCGTTACCACGGCGATTGCTGCCTCGCGCGGCCGAGCGGGACCACCGCAAGCGGATGTACGGCCTTCCCCCCCCCACTCACGGCCTCCCCCCACGGACCCCCCTCCCCACCACCGCTTCTCTTTCGCTGCGCCGTGCCGAGACGCGGGCGTTGTCGGGGTTCTCGGGACCCACGGGAGGGTTCGTGTCGAGGGCGTTGTGGGCTCCGCGTGGGCAGTGCGCGAGTTCACGTCGGGCGATGCCTGCGCCACAAAGTCCCCTCCCCCGTTCACATCTGGCCGTACATCTTTTTCGAAAAATGAAAAAATGTTGTCAAAAATTAAAAGACAAACCCCTGCAATCGGGCAATTCTCACTGTTGCCGACTGAGCAAGAACTACCGAGCGAGAGCACAACCTCTTTCTGCCAATCGTAAGTCGGCAACCAATCGGCAGCTGGGGGCTTATACCCCAGAGCTGAATTTCAGCCGATAGCAACCTGCTGAGCACAGTAGTCGCCCGTCAGAGGTCGCAACCGGGTACCCAATACCCGTACCCTACCCGATACCCGGCTACCCGTACCCAGTTGGGTACGGGTACCCGTTTGCCACCCTGGTGTGCCGGGTACGGGTAGACCGTGAGTCACTGGTGAGTAACCGTTTGTCACTCATTTCCCAACGTCTTGTCTCTTCTCACAATTCAAGTTCCTAGAATCAACCCACCCGCGCCTGCAACATGGCTTCATCCCAGAGGTCGCAATCAGGTACCCGATACCCGTACCCTACCCGTACCCGGCCGGGTACAGGTAGGATACGGGTACGGCCGGGTACGGGTACCCGTTTGCGACCCTGGTGCGGCTGGGTACGGTTAAGGAATCAAAACCCGTTTGCGACCTCTGTCACCCATTCAAGCTCAGGCTCACGACTGCTTAGCTTCCGAGATATGATGAGATGAGGGAAGGAGGAGGGGGGGGGGGTGAAAGTTCACCAAATCTTTGCCGAACTTTGCACACACTCGCTACGATGGGAATCAGCAGTGAGCCTTACGAGGGGTGCAGTGACCCTTGGATGCCCTCTACTCCGTGGGTCATTCAAGCAAACACATGACAGATCTCTGGAAACACGTGGATGGATCTATGGAAAAATGTGGCAGATCTGCGGCCCTGGCAGGGCCACGCATGCACGTGGTCACACGGTGGTCAGGGATTCATTTCAGGTCGTGTCTGGCCAGTTTGGTGGCCCGGAAAATAGTTCCGCACCCGTCACACCGCACGTAGTACACTTCTCGCTCTGGCTGCGGGCCACCTTCTCCAGCCTTGGCGGCGACCCGAAAAATAACGAGTGGGAAAGTAGGCCCTGGGTAAGAGACGAGGATGCGTGCTCCCTCGCCGGAGCGACACGCGGCGGTGTCAGCTGTGAGTGTCTCCCGTGCAAGTGGTGCTGTGTGTATGAGAGGTGTGCTGTTAGTGCTGTGATCCTGTGCTGTTAGTGCTGTGTGTGAGAGGGAGTGTGCTGTTAGTGCTGTGTGTATGAGAGGTGTGCTGTTAGTGCTGTGATCCTGTGCTGTTAGTGCTGTGTGTATGAGAGGTGTGATGTTAGTGCTGTGATCCTGTGCTGTTAGTGCTGTGTGTATGAGAGGTGTGCTGTTAGTGCTGTGATCCTGTGCTGTTAGTGCTGTGTGTATGAGAGGTGTGCTGTTAGTGCTGTGATCCTGTGCTGTTAGTGCTGTGTGTGAGAGGGAGTGTGCTGCTAGTGCTGTGTGTATGAGAGGTGTGCTGTTAGTGCTGTGATCCTGTGCTGTTAGTGCTGTGTGTATGAGAGGTGTGATGCTAGTGCTGTGTGTGCGAGGCAGTGTGCTGCTAGTGCTGTGATCGTGTGTTAGTGCTGTGTGAGAGGGAGTGTGCTGTTTGTGCTGTGATCCTGTGTTAGTGCTGTGTGTATGAGAGGTGTGCTGCTAGTGCTGTGATCGTGTGTTAGTGCTGTGCGTGAGAGGGAGTGTGCTGCTAGTGCTGCGATCGTGTACTGTTTGAGACGCGGTGCCAGTGCCGTGCTGTTTGTGCTGTTGGTGTCGAGCCGCAGCCGTAGCAAGATGAGCACAGTTGGCTACGTACGGCGCGAAAGACGTTCAACGCACGTAAATGTTTACGAGCGGTGGTTTGTGATTCATGGTTATTGGTGGTGCTCAGTGGTTCGCGGTGATTAGGAATGGCGAGTAATTAGTAATGTTTAGTTAGTGATGGGAACTGGAGTGTGTGTGTGTGTGGTGAGTTCTAATCAGCGGCGCTTCGTGATGGAATTTCAGTGACACTTACTGGCCAGTGGGACGATTATCTAAAGCAGTCCTAGTTCAACACACATACACACGTGTACTGGTGATCGTGCGATGCATGCGTTGTGCCACATGGTTTGTGATGTGAATGCTGCAGGTGCCGTGCCGCGTGTTGTTCCACGTGGGTTCTGCTGTGCCGTGCGTGTTGTGCGGCGTGTTGTTCCATGCGTTGCACCCTGTGTGTTGTGCCATCTGCGTTGTGCCATCTGCGTTGTGCCATCTGCATTGCGCCGCGTGCGTTGTGCCATCTGCGTTGTGTCGCGTGGGTTCTCCTGCGCCGCGTGCGTCGTGCCGTGTGCGTCGTGCCACGTGGTCTCGTGACGCCGCGTGCGTTGTGCCGCGTGCGTTGTGCCGCGTGCGTTGTGCCCACGTGGTCTCGTGACGCCGCGTGCGTTGTGCCGTGTGCGTCGTGCCACGTGGTCTCGTGACGCCGCGTGCGTTGTGCCGCGTGCGTTGTGCCGCGTGCGTTGTGCCCACGTGGTCTCGTGACGCCGCGTGCGTTGTGCCGTGTGCGTCGTGCCACGTGGTCTCGTGACGCCGCGCCACGTGGTCCACGCCGCACTGCTCAGGGTGCCGTGGCGGGCGGCGCGGCCTCGGGTCGGCGGGTCGGTTCGATCTTGGGGGCGGTGGCGGCGGCGGCGGCGGCCTCGGCGTCGCCCTCGCACACGTGCACCACCACGCTGGGCGTGCGCTCCGTGCCGGCGTGCAGCTCGTACTTGTCTCCTGCACGGGGGAGGGCGGCGCGGCGGGGTGGGGGTACAGACGGATGGGGGGACGGCGTAAACAGGTGCAGTCTCCCACTCTTGTCGCACCTCCGATGAGCATGGTTGGCTGCGGACGGTGCGAAAGAAGGTCAACATACGTAGAGCCACCAGCGTCCGCTCGACTCGCCTCTCTATCCACGTGCTAGGAATAATAAGGGCCACCGCCTGAAATGTCACATGCGGTGTAGTTTTCCTATTCAGCCCGCAGCGTTATTGTCTTTGAATGTGTGGAGTTGATATTATTATTATTACGGGGATCCATGTAAATGTATGGGTGTACATGTGACTATGGGTGTCTGTGTCGGTCTATGGATGTGTCTCAGTGAGTCGATGGATCTCTGCATGGCGCTGAGATTCCTGTCGGAGCCCTGCTTGTTGCTCAGCTCTGCCCAGCGAGACGAGCAATCAGCGAGATGAGCAATTATCGGTTGTTTCATGAGCAACCACCATGGCCACAGAGGCCTCACACCGGTGAAAGCACACGGAGCCTGACTCGAGCATCACACTCACCCTCACTCACCCTCACTCACCCTCACTCTCTCACACACACACTCAACAACAACCGCCATTCGCCACTAAGTGGCGGTGACGTCACCACGATGCTTGTGCCAGGCCAAGTGCACCTTGAGGCCACGTGAAGTGTCGAAAGCCCGCTGGCAGGAGGTCACGGGGCAGACCCAGGTGCCACTGGTCGACTGACCGAGATGACCGAGATGACTGGCTGATGCACCACCTGTGCCCCCTACTGTGCCAACTTGCTGTGCTTTAGCCACCCGGCGCTCCGCTCGTTGTTGTGAGCGTCGCTCCTCCGCCCTCCGTTGTTGTTGGAGGGCGACTGCCTCCAACTGCCCAGTAGCGTCCTTCACGAGCCTCCTCCACTGAGGCCGATCTTGACACCGCTGGTACCAGTCATCGGCAAGTCCACTCAGCTCCACGTCCTCCTGTACCACATCACTCCATCTCTTCTCCAGCCCGTGCCGCGCCCGTCTAGCCCCCTCGATCCGGCCGAACAAAAGCTGTTTAGGCATGCGGTGGTTGGGCATGCGGGCTACATGACCCAGCCAACGCAGCCTTGCCTGCCGGAGGAGCTCACTGATGGGACTTTGCCCAGATCTTTCAAGGATTTGTGAGCTCCTCACACAATCCAGCCTGGTTAAACCCAGGATGGATCGTAGGCACACACACTCACACACTCTCACACACACACTCACACACTCACTCACACTCACACACTCACTCACACTCCCCTCACACACACCCTCACTCACACACTCACTTTCACACACACACAACAACAACAACAACCGCCATTCGCCACTAAGTGGCGGTGACGTCACCACGATGCTTGTGCCAGGCCAAGTGCACCTTGAGGCCACGTGAAGTGTCGAAAGCCCGCTGGCAGGAGGTCACGGGGCAGACCCAGGTGCCACTGGTCGACTGACCGAGATGACCGAGATGACTGGCTGATGCACCACCTGTGCCCCCTACTGTGCCAACTTGCTGTGCTTTAGCCACCCGGCGCTCCGCTCGTTGTTGTGAGCGTCGCTCCTCCGCCCTCCGTTGTTGTTGGAGGGCGACTGCCTCCAACTGCCCAGTAGCGTCCTTCACGAGCCTCCTCCACTGAGGCCGATCTTGACACCGCTGGTACCAGTCATCGGCAAGTCCACTCAGCTCCACGTCCTCCTGTACCACATCACTCCATCTCTTCTCCAGCCCGTGCCGCGCCCGTCTAGCCCCCTCGATCCGGCCGAACAAAAGCTGTTTAGGCATGCGGTGGCTGGGCATGCGGGCTACATGACCCAGCCAACGCAGCCTTGCCTGCCGGAGGAGCTCACTGATGGGACTTTGCCCAGATCTTTCAAGGATTTGTGAGCTCCTCACACAATCCAGCCTGGTTAAACCCAGGATGGATCGTAGGCAGGCCAGCCTAAATGTTTCCAACCGGCGAAGATGCTCCACCAGGGGGGTCCACGTCTCGCAAGCGTAGAGAAGGGAGGGAATGACCGTGGCCGAGAAGACCTGAAGCTTCGTGCGGAGCGACAGACCAGGTAGCTTCCACACAGCGTTACGCAACCGATGAAAAGATATTGCCGCTCGACTGATTCGGAGTGAGACCTCTGCTGATAGACTGGAGCCGGTCATAAGCACACTGCCCAGGTATGGGAAACTCTCCACTCTCTCCACAACTGCCCCATCACCAATTGGGAGTTGTGGGGGTGGAGTGTCCGATGGTACAAAATACCCAGGCAGGTGCTTGGTTTTGGTGGGGCTGATGGTAAGGCCCCACCTCTTAGTGGCACGCTCCAGTCTCAGCAGCAGCGCCTCCAACTCCTCTTCTGAATGAGCAGCTATTACCAAATCATCGGCATACATAACGTGGTTGACCAATAGGGAGCCATCCCTTGATCGCACCCGGGCGTCGATCAGCCTCCCATTATATCTGTACCAAACGGAAATTCCCCCGGTACAGCTATTGAAGGCTTCACGAACTACGCGGTCAAAATAGATGTTAAATAATGTGGGAGCCAGAGGACATCCCTGTCGCACCCCAAGGTGTACAGGGAAAGGCTCCGACTCCCGGCCACGTAGTTTTACCCGGGCCCGCTCACCATCATGAAGGTCCTTAATGATCGTGAGCAGAGGGTCAGGGACTCCGAAAGCACGAAGAACAACCCAGAGTCCAGTCCTACTGATGGTATCATAGGCCTTGACCAGGTCAATAAAGCAGAGATGTAGGTCTTTTTGGAATTCCCTACACCTCTGCTGTAGCAGACGGACAGAAAATATGGCATCTGTGCAGGACCGCCCTTTCCTGAAACCGCATTGGGGCTCCGCAAGCCCCTCCTCAGCGTGCCTAGCAAGGCGATGTTGAATAATCCTTGCCAGGACCTTACCCGGCACACTGAGGAGTGAGATGCCCCTGTAGTTGTTACAGTCTGTGCGGTCCCCCTTCTTAAAGAGGGGGACCACCAGGGCATCCTTCCAGTCCTGCGGAACCCGTCCAGTGGTCCAGACTGTTGTTATGATGTCATATAGGGCAGTCTGTGCACAAACGCCACCCTCCCTCAGCATTTCGCTTGGGAGATCATCTCTGCCCGGTGCCTTCCCTGGTCTCAGACTCCGGATCGCCCTCAGTACTTCCTCAACAGCTGGAACCTCAGCCAGCCACTCACAGGGGGTGACCTCTTCCAATATTTGAGGCACCGCAGCCTCAGCAGGGTTATCCCCACTTTGTGCCATGATGTTTTCCTGGCTGAGAGAATTTCCCTCCCCCAGGACCTCACAGAAATGCTCAGCAAATCTGCAAACCTGTTCCTGGGGGTCGGAGATTGGATCACCGTTTTTTCCTCTAATGATGGTAATAGGTGTGGCGCTGCAGGTTACTTTTTTGATGGAGTTAAATAGTGATTTGTGATCACGGGCCACTGAGGCAGACTCCATCTCCTCAGCAACCCGCGACCACCACCCATCCTTACAACGCCTTACGGCTCTCCGAACTTCCGAGCGAAGGCTGCGGTAAACCTCCTCATTCTCTGACGTGGGATGCTGTAGGCGATGAGAGTGGGCCTGTCGCTTTTTCTCAATTAACCTGAACACCTCCTCTGTCAGCCAGGGTTTCTGGGGAGGTCTGGACCGCGTACCCAAAGCAGCCATTGCAGCTGCATGAGTCACAGTCCTAAACCTCGCCCATTTACCCTCGACATCAGGTGGAGTGGGGGACGATGCCAACCCCAGCTGCAAGCGATGATGAAATTCTCGCTTGCAACTTTCATCAGCTAACTGAGACCAGGCCACTTTTGGTTGGAATGGGATCCTGGGTGTACACCCACCACCGGAGTGGAAGAAAGGCAGGCGCATCTTACAGATGACTAGTCGATGGTCAGAGGACAGATCAGCTCCACGGTAGGTCCTGGTGTCAAGGACATGGGTTCGCATCCGCTGGTCCGTCACTATGTAGTCCAGCAGATGTTCTTGCTTGGACCCGGCATGTATCCATGATGTTGTGTGGATGCGCCGATGCCGGAAGAGCGTGTTGGTAATTACAAGCCCATGGGCTGCACAAAAATCTAGCAGCCTCCTACCGTTATTATTGAGCTGATCTGGCCCATGCCTTCCAATCACTCCAGACCAGGTGTCAGCATCATGACCAACTCGGGCATTGAAGTCACCCAACAAGATGACTCTGTCCCGAGTGGCCACTTTAGCCAGCACCTGTGACAGGAGGTCATAGAAAGCGTCTGACTCATCGGCTTTGCTTGCATCCCTCCACGGATGTTCGTCTTCGGTGGGGGCATAAGTAACCACGACCACCACTCCTCGCCTCTGGTTGATGGGAAGGCGAGCCCACTCACTCTCACACACTCACACACACTCACTCTCACACACTCACTCTCACACACACACACTCACTCTCACACACTCACACACACACACTCATTCACACTCACACACACACTCACACACACACTCACTTTCACACACACCCACACACACTCTCACACACTCACACACACTCACTCACACACACACACTCACTCTCACACACACACACACTCACTCTCACACACTCACACACACACACACTCACTCACACTCACTCACACTCTCACACACACACACACACTCACTCTCACTTGAACCTCAATGTCAGTCTGTGAGTCTCTATGTGAGTCCTTGAACCTCAAAATGAGTCTGTGGGTCTCTATGTGAGTCATTGAACCTCAATGTGAGTCTGTGGGTCTCTATGTGAGTCCTTGATCCTCAATGTGAATCTGTGGGTCTCTATGCGATTCCATGAACCTCAATATGAGTCTGTGGGTCTCTATGTGAGTCCTTGAACCTCAATGTGAGTCTGTGGGTCTCTATGTGAGTCCATTAACCTCAATGTGAGTCTGTGGGTCTCTATGCGAGTCCTTGAACCTCAATGTCAGTCTGTGAGTCTCTATGTGAGTCCTTGAACCTCAAATTGAGTCTGTGGGTCTCTATGTGAGTCATTGAACCTCAATGTGAGTCTGTGGGTCTCTATGTGAGTCCTTGATCCTCAATGTGAGTCTGTGGGTCTCTATGTGAGTCATTGAACCTCAATGTGAGTCTGTGGGTCTCTATATGAGTCCTTGAACCTCAATGTGAGTCTGTGGTTCTCTATGCGAGTCCATAAACCTCAATGTGAGTCTGTGGGTCTCTATGTGAGTCCTTGATCCTCAATGTGAGTCTGTGGTTCTCTATGCGAGTCCATAAACCTCAATGTGAGTCTGTGGGTCTCTATGCAAGTCATTGAACCTCAATGTGAGTCTGTGGGTCTCTATATGAGTCCTTGATCCTCAATGTGAGTCTGTGGTTCTTTATGCGAGTCCATAAACCTCAATGTGAGTCTGTGGTTCTCTATGCGAGTCCATAAACCTCAATGTGAGTCTGTGGTTCTCTATGCGAGTCCATAAACCTCAATGTGAGTCTGTGGGTCTCTATGCGAGTCCGTATCTGACACCGTTGATCGACAAGCTACCGATCTCTACGCCGCCCAATGGTCGTGTCTATGTTTCTCTACGCGAGTCTGTGCCTCACGCCACCGGTCGCACATCCCGCCACCGGTCGCACATCCCGCGATAGGAAATTAGCAGAGAGGAGGAGGAAGACTGACCGGGTCCCAGCTGCGCGATGGCGCACAGGAGGTCGTAGTTCACGAGCGGCGCGGGGTCGGGCCTGGGCTGCCACCCCTCGGGGGGGGACCCGGGGGGGGAGATGAGCCACACGCGGCCCGGCTGGGGTGGGGCCAGCGACGCCCCGGGACTCTGGGGGTCCCCCATCACGGCCTGCGCGACGGGGAGGGAGGGAGATAGGGGAGAGGGGGTCAATTGGGGTTAAGGGACAGGAGACACCAGGGGGGGGGGGCAAGGGTTGAGGAGAGGGGGACACGGGGTAAGAGGAGCAGAGCAGAGGTCGCAAACGGGTTTTGATTCCTTACCCGTACCCGGCCGCACCAGGGTCGCAAACGGATACCCGTACCCGATACCCGGCCGGGTACGGGTAGCCGGGTATCGGGTAGGGTACGGGTATCGGGTACCCGGTTGCGACCTCTGGAGCAGAGTCAGGAGACGCCAAGGTGAGGATATGGACACGGGGACAGGGGGGTAGGAGGAGAGGGAGACAGAGGGAGAGAGAGCTGGGGACAGGGACACTGGGCTTGTCTGCAAGGATGATTCGTGTGGCCAGGTCTGCACCAGCCAGGACGGAGCCTGGTCTCAGCAGGGCGCAGCCTGGTGTCAGCAGGGGGCCTTGTGTCAGCAGGGAGCCTGGTGTCAGCAGGGAGCCTGGTGTCAGCAGGGAGCCTGGTGTCAGCAGGGAGCCTGGTGTCAGCAGGGAGCCTGGTGTCAGCAGGGAGCCTGGTGTCAGCAGGGAGCCTGGTCTCAGCAGGGTGGAGCCTGGTGTCAGCAGGGGGAGCCTGGTGTCAGCAGGGAGCCTGGTCTCAGCAGAGAGCCTGGTCTCAGCAGGGAGCCTGGTCTCAGCAGGGAGCCTGGTCTCAGCAGGGAGCCTGGTCTCAGCAGGGAGCCTGGTGTCAGCAGGGAGCCTGGTGTCAGCAGGAAGCCTGGTCTCAGCAGAGGGAGCCTGGACAGTGCTCGTGTGGGTGACGAGCCGACGACCATTGATAGAAAGCAACAAAAACAACAACAGCAGGAGCTGTAGACCACCGCGGGGGCTGCCACTAAGCCGGAGTCGGGATGATCGGGGTCAGGGGTCAAAATACACCGGGGTGTGGGGAGGGGGTGGAGTGGTGATGTGGATTGGCATGGGGGGGGGGGGGTACTGTAAGGGGGTCCACCCCAAAGCGCCTGGTTTTGTGGGGGGGGGGTGTAAGTTTGTGGGTCACGTGAGGGTGGGGGGCTGTGTGTGATGAGTGTGATACGTGTGTGTGTGGGGTGTTGCTGTGTGGTTTTGTGTTGCAGGGAACGGTGGTGATGGTGGTGCGGTATTGGTGGTGGTGCGGTGATGAGGGGGTATTGGTGGTGGTGCGGTGCTGGTGGTGATGGGGGTGGGGAGCGGTGTTGGTGGTGGTGTTGGTGGTGGTGGGTTATGGGGGGGGGGGGGTTTGATGGTGTTGGTAGTGGTGCAGTGTTGGTGGTGGTGATGGGTGGTGGTGCGGTGTGGGTGGTGGTGCGGTGTTGGTGGTGGTGCTGGTGGTGGTGGGTGATGGTGGGGACGGTGTTGGTGGTAGTGCGGTGTTGGTGGCGGTGGGTGATGGGGGGGGCGGTGGTGGGTGTTGGTGGTGATGGTGGGTGTTGGTGGCGGTGGGTGATGGGGGGGCGGTGGTGGGTGTTGGTGGTGCTGGGTGGTGTTGGCGGTGGTTGGTGTTGGTGGTGCTGGGTGGTGTTGGCGGTGGTGGGTGTTGGTGGTGATGGTGGGTGTTGGTGGTGCTGGGGGGGTGTTGGCGGTGGTGGGTGTTGGTGGTGATGGTAGGTGTTGGTGGCGGTGGGTGATGGTGTTGGCGGTGGTGGGTGTTGGTGGTGATGGTGGGTGTTGGTGGTGCTGGGGGGGTGTTGGCGGTGGTGGGTGTTGGTGGTGATGGTAGGTGTTGGTGGCGGTGGGTGATGGTGTTGGCGGTGGTGGGTGTTGGTGGTGATGGTGGGTGTTGGTGGTGCTGGGGGGGTGTTGGCGGTGGTGGGTGTTGGTGGTGATGGTAGGTGTTGGTGGCGGTGGGTGATGGTGTTGGCGGTGGTGGGTGTTGGTGGTGATGGTGGGTGTTGGTGGTGCTGGGTGGTGTTGGCGGTGGTGGGTGTTGGTGGTGATGGTAGGTGTTGGTGGCGGTGGGTGATGGGGTGGCGGTGGTGGGTGTTGGTGGTGATGGGGGGGTGTTGGCGGTGGTGGGTGTTGGTGGTGATGGTGGGTGTTGGTGGCGGTGGGTGATGGGGGGCCGGTGGTGGGTGTTGGTGGTAGTGCGGTGCTGGTGGTGGTGGGTGATGGGGGGCCGGTGGTGGGTGTTGGTGGTGATGGTGGGTGTTGGTGGCGGTGGGTGATGGGTGGTGTTGGCGGTGGTGGGTGTTGGTGGTGCTGGGTGATGGTGATGGGAGCGGTGTCCCACGTACGTGTGCCGCGTGCACGTGCAGCGTGCCCCCCCCTGGGAGCCGCGTCCCGTGCAGCGCCGAGCGCGCTCGCGCCGCCGCCTCGGGGCTCGCAAACTGCACCGCGACGCGGGGGGGGGGCGCCCCCCCCCGCTCCTCCTCCTCCGCCCCCCTCTCCTCCTCCGCCCCCCTCTCCTCCTGCTCCTCCTGCACGCGGGGCCACGCCACGCGGCCTCCCTGCGCTCCGAACAGCGCGACGAGCTCAGCCTGCACAAAGACAAATGTGCCCCTTGTAGCCTTGGGCAGACTTTAGGGCCAAGTGCTGTAAGCGAGTGCCTATTAAGTGTGTGGGGCGGCGTTTGAGGGTGTGGTGGGTGGAGCACCCAAAGACCCCCCGTATATCTTCCTGGTTCTTTCGGTAAAGTCACGTAGAATGGAAATAATAAAATAATAAAAATAAAACATAATAAAATAATTCTCACGACGTTTCGGCCACAACGCAAGCAGCCGTCCTCAGGTGAAGAACAGGTCTGTCGAGAAGACAGAGTCTGAAGCTTTAAATCGAAATTTAAACCACCCGTATAGCCTGAACAGACTGCTGTTTGTGAGCACCTATTAAGGTCGGCACGGTACACGAGGGGGTGGGTGACCAGCACCACGCCCGGCCGCCTTTGTATCACCAGCGACGATGTTTACACACCGCACCAGGTTCTCATTTGAGGCCGAGTCGACCTAGGGGAGGCCTAGGACCGCTTTAGATAATCGTCCCACTGGCCAGTAAGTGCCACTGAAACTCCATCATCACGAAGCGCCACTGATTATAACTCACCGCACACACACACACTCATGTTCCCATCACTAACTAAACATTGCTAATTACTCGCCATTCCTAATCACCGCGAACCACTGGGGACCGCCCATAACCATGAATCACAAACCACCGTTCAATATACATTTACGTACGTGTGTTGAACTTCTTTCGCACCGTACGTAGCCAACCGTGTTCATCGGAGGTGCGAGACAAGGACGACAAACTCAAGACAAAAAGCAGCTCTAAAGAAGTTCGTTTTCAATCGAGATCCTCTCAATCACATCGGCGGCACATGGTCGGTTTGGAGCGGTGGCGCAGTCATTAGCGCAATCCTCTGCAACACCGACGACCCGAGTTCGATTCCCAGCCATGGCCCCATATGAGTGGCGAGCGGTGGTGGTGTGGTGGCAGTGGTGGTGGTGGTGGTGGCGGTGGTGGCGGTGGCGGCGGTGGTGGTGGTGGTGGTGGTGGCGGTGGTGATGGTGGTGGCGGTGGTGGTGGCAGTAATGGCGGTGGTGGTGGCGGTGGGTGGCGGTGGCGGCGGTGGCGGTGGCGGTGGCGGTGGTGGTGGTGGTGGCGGCGGTGGCGGTGGGTGGCGGCGGTGGCGGCGGCGGTGGGTGGCGGCGGCGGGTGCGGTGGTGGTGGCGGTTAGCGGCGGTGGTGGTGGTGGTGGCAGTGGTGGTAGCGGTGGTGGCGGTGGTGGCTACACTTCTGCTTCTGCACGTGGCTGCTGGCTGTGATCTCGCACTCTGGAGGCAGCAGCAACAGCGAGAGTTGGTGGATCACCGCCACGCAAATATCGCCAATCTGCCTTCCCTGGCTCGGGCAGGAGAAAGCAGTCGAGCAAGTGGACTGATCGCCATCGGTTTCCGTCTGTACGGGGATAGAGCGTTGCCCCCTCTCGCAAGGCGTGGGCTTTCTCCGAATGCTCTTCTTTCCTGCCACGCGCACGAACCGCTCACCACATTGGCCAGAAACGTCATAGAATGAATATCTAACGGTGATAAATAATTCACATGAAGTGTATTGTATCTGAAATATGAACTGATCCTGACTTGCCACCAACCTCCCGACGGCTCCACCTCCCCGTGCTGACCAGGGTCTGAAGTGAAACCCACTCCCGCTGGAGACAGACCGGCGTGGAGAGGCTCTCATCCAGCAGTGGATTGACAAGGCAGCTGTAGATTTCACCCATGTGGCGGTTGCTCTTGCTCCGGTGTCTCTTTACATCACAGCGGTTCGTCACCGTTGCCTCTGTCCTCATTTTGGTGAGCCAGGCCACTGTTGGCAAATGAGACTCGAACCAAGCACCCATTTAAGGCTGAGTCGACCTAGGCGATGCTCAACTTCAAGTTCTCATTTTTATTTCGTCGATATCAGCCACGCCCCAGAATCTAACTCATCCTTCGACGCGCAGTGCGCTAACGACTGCGCCGCCAGACACGCACACAAAGACAAGAGGCAAAACTTGCCCCGTGTTGGGGCATAGTGCTGTTAGCGAGCACCTATTAAGGCCAGCACGGCATATGAGGGTGCAGTCCTCTGTGAGAGCAGGAGAAGCAGCTCCTGTGCTATCTTGAAGAGGCAGGCAGCGCAAATCTACCAAGGGAAGACTTGTGGCTGCAACTCAGAGCTCTACATCCTCCCTGGCCTGTCCAGGGTGCCACAGAGGATTCCGGGCTCGGAGTGGCCTGTTCAGCCATCTGCGCACTCATCAAAACCCCACAAAATGACAAACGTGCCACGGTCATCATCAACTATCATGGACGAACAAGAGAGAGAGAGGGGGAGGGTGGCCAACACCACGCCCGGCTGCCTTTGCCTCCCCAGTTGCTGACGTTTACCCACCGTTCACCAGGTACTCATTGCAAGGCCGAGCCGACCTAGGGAAGACTCAGGACCGGTGCAGATATTCGTCACCGATATCGGCAGCGAGCGGGAATCGAACTCGGGTCGCGCGGCGCGCCGGTTAGCGCAGTGCGCTAGAGACGCGCGCGCGCACGTCACTCCGCCGTGAGCGGACCAGCCAAGGTCACTCGCAAGAGCCCTTCGCTAATTGACGTGCGCTCCGGGACCGTTTCCCGTTTGCGGCTCCGACTGCTGCTGAGCGAGCGGTCGATCGTCCCTGCGAGGGGCAGAGCAAGATCGCAACAATGACGGCGATGACGGCGATGACGACGATTCCAAAGCATCCAGCAAAGCCACGCAGAGTCCTCACAGACTCCTCTTTGAGGAGGGTCCTGCCACGTTGGGGCCTTTTGGCCGATCACGTTAGAGAGGAAACTGGAAAACCTGCTTTAAAAAACAACCCGTGACCCTTAAAATTATCCATAACGCTAGCCCTAATCCTAACTCCAACCCTATATCCCAACTCGAACCCTAATTCTAACCCTAACTCTGGCCTTAACCATAACTCTACCCTCTACCCAGGGATACATTTCAGTAGAGTCTGTCTGGGTCAGTGCGCCAAAAAATATCTCCAGCACCCAGCACACCACATCCAGTATACGTCTCGCTGTGGGGCTGCGGTGGGTACGTCTACCAGTCACGTGCCACTCGCTCCAGCAGTGCCCACAACGACCCGGAAGATATTCCGCGAGACGTTAAAATTACCGCCGTGCGATATTGTATTTCGCGGCATTCGCGCAAACCGCATCTCACAACGGAGGTGCGGGGCAAAACCACGGCCGACAAGGACGAGCGGAACGGAAGCCGGAGCCAGCGCTACCGACGATTGCCAGGCGCTGGGGTCTGCCAACCAGTAATGGGACGAAAACTTGCGATGTGACTGATTACAGTCATCACAATTGAGTAATTTTTTGCGGTGTTTCAGTTTCAGTTTCATTTATTTGGTATAGCCCTGTGAGCCATTCGGCTCTTGAATCGGGTGCAACCGCAACAAACAAAAACATGAACATGAAAACATCTTAAAGTGACTATGTACAAACAGAAAATCCAGGAAAAGACAGCAAAATATTGCAGAAAAAGCACCGTACACCAACGCTGTGTGCAAAAATCCCAGTGGGATGCAAATCAAACAACAACAACAACCACAAGACAACTTAGATTAAAGCCATCAGACTAACTCCGTACAAACAAACATGGCCAAACCAAAAAGCGTTTTCGAAATCACCAAAATAAAGCCATAAAAGCAACGTAACAGTAATCATAGGAACTGTGACAAAGTGGCAAAGTTGGCACGCTATGGCCTACTCTCGCGAAGGACGCCGCCGGATCTTTAACGTCCGCTGCGAGGCACGCGGTGTGTTTTTGGATGACGCAAACCCGCAGTATTAATCGGGGCGGCCGCTGGATTCGAACCTTGAACATTTGCAACAAGCGGCGGACGTGCTACCACTAGGCCATGGCGTGGCCCCTTACAAGCCCTGCCTGTCTATACACCTACCCTTATAACAATTCCCGATACTACTACTCCACACTACTAACGTTATACCCCTAACCTATGACCCTACCTTATACTACCCCACACCACTAACCCTATACCCCCACCCTACCTTTTACTACCCCAACAGCACTAACCCTATACTCCTACCCCAAAACCCTACCTCTTACTACCCCACACCACTAACCCTATACTCCTACCCTATAACCCTACCTTATACTACCCCACACCACTAACCCTATACCCTTACCCTATAACCTTTCCCTATACTACCCCATACCACTAATCCTTTAACCCTACCCTAATACCCTTCCCTATACTACCCCACACCACTAACCCTATACCCCTACCCTATAACCTTTCCCTATACTACCCCATACCACTACCCTATACCCTACCCTAATACCCTTCCTTATACTACCCCACACCACTAACCCTGTACCCCTACCGGAGAACCCTTCCCATATTCCGTTACACAACTAACCTGAAGCCTGTACCCCGACATCTATCCTTGTCTCTACCCCCAACCTCCACGTGCTTCTCGAATACCCCCCTCCCCCCACTCCCACGGGGTCTCCGTGGGGTCCCCGCGGGGTCCCCGTGAGGCCCGGGGTCTCTCCCCACCTCCTCGAGCCGCGTCTGTGTTGTTTCTATCGCCATTCACGGAGACCCCACTCGGGGGAGGTGAGTCGCGGAGCGAGCGGACGGGAAGCTGCCTCATTCATCCGCGAGTCGATCCACGGCGTCAGATCTACACAGACTCAGAGGTTCATCGACTCACGCAGAGACCCATAAGCCTCATAATCAACGATTTTTGGGTTTAGATCGCGTTTATTTATAAATGTGTCGTAACCCTCCACCACCCGACACGGCCAATCAGTAAAAAATGTGTCACGTTGACAAAGACAAATAGTTCACTGCTTTAGCCCACCGGTGTGCTGAAGCAACAACATTCACAATTTTAAATAAATAGACGTTTTAATAAATGTTTTCTCCTACAACATCAGAGTGCAGCGACACATTAAATACGCACTACAATGACAATAGTTTAAAGCGATTTGAAGCATTTTTATTTTTTCTTTAGGTGGGGGGGGGGGGGGGGGGGGCAGAGCTTTGTGACGTCATATTCGAGGGGGGGGGGGTCTGACTTTTTGTGACACCGTGTGACGAGGGGGGGTGGGGGTCAAAAATCGTCCAAAATCGCGTGACGTCATTTATGGACGGCCCCCAACCGCCCGGGACCATCGTGTACCCGACGCCTCCTCGTTGATGAGGGGGTCGGGGGGGGGCAGAGATCATCTGGGGAGCCGCAGCATGGGTTTCAACAACTCCCCGCCTGGCTGATGACACCCAGAAGGTTGAAAACGACCCACAGCTTTGCCCACTTAGACAGAGGACTGCTGCTGCTTGTTGCTGCTGCTGTTGTTGCTGCTGCTGCTGTTGCTGCTGTGTTGTTGCTGCTGTTGCTGTTGCTGCTGCTGCTGTTGCTGCTGCTGTTGCTGCTGCTGTTTCTGCTGTTGTTGCTGCTGCTGCTGTTGCTGCTGCTGCTGCTGTTGCTGCTGTTGCTGCTGCTGCTGTTGCTGCGGCGGGATAATATTGGCTTGGAAAGCCACTTAGGGACCGATAATTGAATTGACAGCTATAATGCGCATTTCCACCCGTACACCCCAATGTGCCCCGTGTATGGAAATGAGGAAATAAACAGAACCTGCAGGGTGAACGGACAGAACTAGGGGGGGGGGAGGACATACTCTTAGGTTTTTTCGGTAAAGTCACACGTAGGTAAAAAATAAATAATAAAAGAAAAATAATACAAATAATAGAAGAAATACTAAATCACGACGTTTCGGAGGCAACACCAGCTTCCGTCTTCAGGTGGAACCGTCACAGCACGATTGCTATATCAAGTATTTTTATTCTTCTATTATTTTTATTATTTATCTTTTATTATTTATTTTTTACCTACGTGACTTC